>NC_090743.1:78660375-78682875 GCF_036898095.1 Palaemon carinicauda | reverse complement strand
TATATATATATATATATATATATATATATATACATATATATATATATACATATATACTGTATATATATATATATATATATGTGTGTGTATATACATATATAACTATATATATATATATATATATATATATATATATATATATATATATATATATATATATATATATATATATATATATATATATTATAATAGTTGATATATATATTTGGGCGTCAATAAACGTAGGATAAGATGATGATGATGATGACATATATTTATATAAATAGTATATACAAACAAATACATATATATATGCATATATATATATATAAATTATGTATATATATATATATATATATATATATATATATATATATATATATATATATATATATATATATATATTATGAATAGAGGCATGAATAACTCCAAACGGTTACCCAGTTGGAAAGGCATTTCACTGTTGAGAGAGATGAAACATAAAAATGTTTAACCTGATTAATCAACTGTGAGGTTTATGATAATCAAATTTCATACCGAATTACCGTCCTATGCGCTGTATTAAAGCTGCAAAAATATAAAAATATGCCTGAAATTCGTCTGTAAATAGGAACAGTTTACAATTTTCCCTTTTTGAAAGCAGAGGTGTGTTATTTTCTATTCACTTTGGAAGAGTCCGATGGAAAAGGCAATCTAATGTCCTCGTCTAGATTGATTGATTGATTTAAGTTTTTCTGGCATCCTGACATCTAAGGTCATTGACGCCGATATCATTTACTTTATATAAAAATTAAAAGAATATTCAATTAAAACCATAAAAGTTGAATGTCATTATAGAAGTTAAAAACTCTTCAGAAGACCTGCTTCTGAAATAATCTAAAAATGCCGCTCGCATAGTAGGACACATCATGTCCGAGAATCTTGGCAAGGATGAACCTGCCATCCTCACCTTGCGCCTCAAACAGATATCTATTTCTTAAGTTATTATAATTAGGGCATTCGGTCATCAAATGCCTCACTGTTAAAGGTACTAAACAGTCGTCACAATATGGTTTGGTGTTGGCCCTTCAGCAGAAACTCTTGTGTCAACCGAGTGTGACCAATGCGGAGACGACAAAGAGTCGTCTCCCATTCTCGGGGTATCATGTTATACCTCCAAGGTGATATGATATTTGTTACTTCCCTCATTTTATTGCCATCTAGACTATCCCAGTGCTGTTGCCATTTATTACAAACCAATTTCTTGATGTAAGGTAGGAAATCATTACAGGGAATGGGATACCTTCTTGGTAGCAACTCAGATGCAGCATTCTTCCCCAGTAATTCTGCCTTCTCATTCCCAGACACACCTACATGTGCTGGAACCCAACAAAATCGAACTGGTATACCTCTCCCTAATAATAAAAAGCCATTCTAAAATCTCTAAAACTACAGGGTTACTAGAATTAAAAACTTCTAAAGCTTGAAGAACACTCCTTGCATCACTAAAAATTGTAAAATTACCTTCTTTTACAAAGCTATTTTCTCAATAGCGGTTAGTATGCCGTACATTTCGGCAGTAAATATGGAAGTTGTTAGAGGAAGTGCAGCCCTACGATTAAAATCATTACTATGTACTCCAAATTAAATGTCAGCATCAGATTTGGAGCCATCAGTATCTATAAAAGTCGATCCCCTATGTTCTGCAACATGTTCCATAAAAAGAGACCTGGGTTCTAAGTCAGTCATATTCTTCTTAACTCCAATAATGTACTTACAAAAAGATACGGCAGGTAATTTCCATGGAGGCGTTGATGATACCTTGAATGGAAGCACCTTAATTCTAATTATATCAAGACTGTTTAATAATTGTTTCACCCGAAACCCATAAGGTTGAAGAGATTTTGGGTAAAACGCAAAGTATGTTTTGTGCCTTACAAGGCTTGCAGTCTGAAAGGCCAAAGAATTTGGGAGTCATTGCAATCTAAACCAATACCGAATAATAGAAGACATTTGGTAAAGGTCTAGAGGCAACTCCCTAGCATCAACGAGGAGACTTGTGATTGGTGAGGCTCTAAACGCTCCTGTGGACAATCTAATACCAGCATGTTGTATAGAATCTAATATTTTTAACGGGCTTGGGGTGGCTGAGGAGTATATTTCACATCCATAACTCATTTTGGAAAAAAATCAAGGCCACTGAATGAAACATTAAACATAATAACAAAAGCAGGAAGAGAGAGACAAATATTGGTAGGGGAGGGGAAAAAGGTCACAGAAGAGTTCACAGCTGAAAACTTGACGTAAATGGGTAGAAATAGGATTTTTTTTTTTTTTTTGCTTTTCCAACTAGGGTTGTAGCTTAGTTTGATAACAACAACAACAACAACGACAAGAACAACAACAACAACAATAATAATAATAATAATAATAATAATAATAATAATAATAATAATAATAATAATAATAATAATAATAATAATAACAGCGAGAGCAATCAGAGATTTCAGCACTCCGCCAAAGAATAATGACATTTTACTCAAGTCTACTACGTACGTGAAACTTCATTTTATCATATCTTGACGGGGGAAGAATCTACTGTAACATTTAATGAATGGCTGCAGACATTACATACCCCTTTTCATGTGCTGACTGTAGATTGTGAAAAGTGCAATGGCCTAAGATCTAACTGTGGTGAAAATATCCTTAAAATCCGTAATCCTGTCCACAGACACATACAGACAAATTAATTAATAAACCAAATGGATTTCATAACCTCCTCTGCGGAGGTAATAATACAACGCAGTTCATATACTTCTTCTAACAAGCATTTTTTTTTTTCAAGAATAAAGATAGAAAGAAAACAATTAAAAAAGATATGAAATTAAAAGGGAATAAACCAAGGCACACATGACACTGCTATATATAGGACACTGTAGGAAATTTCATTTGAGGACAGTACTGCAAAAGAAAAAAAATCCAAAATGAAAAATGTCATGTAGATGGTTTTCAAACGTAACGAGTAAAAGTGGCCTTCAGAGTAGCATCACCAAAAAATGCAAAAGAGAAGAGGGTTTCAGCGTTAGTAAAAATGGCCATATTCGCAAAATTACAAATTCGCAAAGTTTTACTGAGAGTAACAACCCTCGCTGATCGTCGCTACATTTCATAGGGGAATTTTGGATGTCCTCAATTTCATCACATTTTCTGTCAGTGAAGTTAGAAAGTATGTGTAGGATTTATTTCGATTTACATACTATATATATATATATATATATATATATATATATATATATATATATATATATATATATATATATATATATATATAGATAGATAGATAGATAGATAGATAGATAGATAGATAGATAGATAGATAGATAGATAGATATATATATATATATATATATATATATATATATATATATATATATATATGAATGAGTTGGGATACCTTAACGTGGGGAAAGGATTTACATATCCCCATGGTCAGCAAAGCTCCATTAATCAGGGCCATTCATGCTAGGTTGGTTTGCTGTGAGCGATCAGACTGAAATCCGCAGTTAGCCCTTGTGGAGATGAAAACTTATCAAACACTGCACATGAATAAGGACATGTCTGAGACCTCTGTCTTACAGTGGACTAGAAACAGCTTCATTTGTTGTTTATTGTTTATATATGTATATGTATGTATGTATATGTGTGTATGTATGTGTATATAGATATATATATATATATATATATATATATATATATATATATATATATATATATATATATATATATATATATATAGTTATATATATATACATACATACATACTGTATATATATACATATATATACACATATATACAAATATATATACATATATATATATATATATATATATATATATATATATATATATATATATATATATGTGTGTGTGTGTGTGTGTGTGTGTGTGTTTATATATGTGTGTGTATACATAGCTTCTATATAGTGTACAATACAGAATATTATAAATAATTCTCATTTTAAGCCTCTTGAAATAAACAACTATTTCAAAGCGTATCAAAAAGGAAGGGATATTGTTTAACAAACTGGATAATGAAGAAGATAAACTGTGTGATTCTAACTTTTTTTTTCTTAAAAAAAACATGGAATGAATGATTAGTCCAAATTCTCTATTGGGATTAGTTAAGATGAAAGAAAGTCTTCTTAGAATCAACCAGTCTTAATTAAGGTCACTACATCATAAAGAATCTTAAATTGGGTACTGGCGGCTTCTCAAATTAGTAAGAACTACTGTATTTGAACTTCACCAGACTTACTCTTCGTCCGCAAAAAGCTTCCCAAAGAACTACAGCAAACAAACAGGTGTTTTTCCTCAGAGGGATAAGAAGTTTTTTAATATTTACAGAACAGAGGATCAATACTCTGCCTTCAGAATTAATAAACTCCTGCTGCTTCTCTGTCTGAATGAAAGTTAGCGTTCGATGCATGTTTAATACTCTCTCTATTGGAAGCATCCCTGCCTAATGATCTGCTTGACTAGGGTTCGAGTCCTGCCCAAGCTCGATAGCATCTTGCAGTGTCTGCAACCTCACCATCCTTGTGAGCTAAGGACGGACGGTTTTGAGAAGTCTATAGTTCTAAATGGTGAGTCATTGGTAGCCACTGCCTGGCCCACCCTGGTCCTAGCTTGATGGAGAGGGGGCTTGGGTGCTGATCATGTGCATATAGGGTCAGTCTCGAAGTCATTGTCTTACTAAGGAATAGTCATTGTTCCTTGCTACTTCCATTCATGAGCGAACTTTAAACATTCCTGAAGCTGAAAATGACCTCAAGTGTCTGATACCAGCAGTATTAGGTTATAGTCAGAATTAAAACCCAGTAAATTCATTATAGAGAATATTTGAGGAATAAATGAGAAATTGCAACCTTGTTTCTTTTGGCAGAAACTTATAATAGAGCAAAAGGGGTTAAAAGTATCGTTAAGCATTTAGCCTTATCATCAGGATAACATACAAAAAAATATTTAACCTGAGAGTGCTAATGCCACGCTGATATTATGTTGCAACTGCAAAGAAGTGTCTACTAAAGGACATACAACTAAACAGCTGGAGTTAGCTAATATCTGTCCACCGTCAAAGAAGTATAAACCAAAATATAAGCTACAGAAGGTTTGGCCATGTGATGAGACGAGAAAAAGAACTAAGAAGATTTGTTCACCATCGAGAAAGTATACACGAAAATATACAGATGGTTTGGCCATGTGATGAGACGAGAAAAGGAGCTAAAAAGATTTATCCACCCTCGAGAGATTAAAAACAAAAATATACAGGTGGTTTGGCTAAGCGATGAGACGAGAAAAAGAGCTAAGATTTATCCACCATCGATAAGGTACAAACAAAAATATACAGACTGTTTTGTTCTGTAATTAGACGAGAAAAAGAGCTAAAACGATCTTTCCACCATCGAGTAGTCATAAAAAAAAATAAGCATGATGGTTTGTCCATGTGAGGACACGAAAAAGAGAGTTAAGAAGATCTATCAACCATTGAGAAAGTATAAAAAAAATATACATATAGTTTGAGCTTGTGATGAGACGAGAAAAAGAGCTTAGAAGATCTATCCACCGTAGAGAAAGTAGAAGCGAAAATATACAGATGGTTTGGACATATGACGAGACGAGAAAAAGGGCTAAGATCTATCCAACATCGAGAAAGTAGAAACGAAAATATACAGATGGTTTGGCCATGTGACGATATGAGAAAAAGACCTAAAAGATCTATCCACCATCAAAAAAACAACTATACAAATGAATTGGTCATGTGATTAGACAAGAAAGAGCTAAAATCTGTCTACCATCAACAAAGTAGCAACGAAAATATGCAAATGATTTGGCCATGTGATGAGACAATCAAAAGAGCTAAGAAGATCGTTCTACCACCAAGAAAGTGAAAACGAAAATCTACAGATGTGTGATGATCATGTATTAAGGTGTCAGAAAATGAGTTCTTTCATAGATATTCATAATGAATGAGTTAGTAAATGTACGTGATGGATTATTTCATAAGATTATTTCATTAATTAAGATGGAGAGACAGATAAACTATAGTGATTTCATTCGTTAATAAGTACTATAAGACACAGAAAAACAAGTAGTAGAGAGAGAATCTAATCGAGTGCCAGGAAGCTGCTATCGTAATGTGGTATATGGTGCAGTTTTGTGTGAGACAAAAAAGGGTTGTAAAGCAGTAAGGTGGCACAACTGTGATAAGCAGCAATTCCTTAGGAATGAAAGAGCCACCGCAAGTTCAAGCACGGGAACAGCATCGCCAGAAGTCTATAGGTCACGGGTAGTCATCTCGGTTGCCACACCTTGAAGTTGACCATACAAAAAGTAAGAAGGCCTCTACATCAGTTGGTCCTGTCCAGGCAGCATTCCTGTCAGAAATGCCTTGTCTGGCCTTTTAGACATCCTACCCCCTTTAGGGGGAAATCAAGAGTTTGCCTACTACATTCTGTCTTTAGTATGAACAGATACGCACCCAGCAACAGTCACCCGGCTCTGAAATTGACACCATCCAGCCCTGGTGTAGAAGGAAGCTTCGTGGAAGACAGGAGATCGTCCGTCTTTTGCCATTCAGTTTTAAGCTCCAAGAACTATAAGGAAGAGAGAGGGAAAATGTCAGAGACACGTCATAGAAGACGAAGAGGGAAAGCAGCCTTGCCGACCTGGATGGTATGAAAGTCTATGGGAATTCTAACTACAAAAAATCCAAAATCTACTATTTTTGTATTTCCCTGCCTACGGGCCCTGTGAACCTTTTTGTTAAAATTAGCACAGTTTTCCTTTAGTAAATGGCATGGTTATAGGGAGCTTTCGATACTCAACATTTTCTGAGAGAGTTAGAATGGTTGTCATATTAAGTTTATCACCAAGTTCTCTACAATAACAATTAACTTTGATGAAATAATCCATTTTTAGAAGGCCCAGATATTAAACAGTAATTAATCATAGGGGGCTTCCCATTAGTGGCAGCCATCTTGGATAGTTATCATGTATTGTTGAAAGAGTGAAAATTTTATCTGAAATTATTTACAGATAACCTACCACTTGAGGGACCTTGAAAGACAAATGGGCAAGAAAAGGGTAATTAATTTTTCGCAGTAGGAAAAGAATTAATCGAGGGACCACAGATATCTGAGTAATATTCTCTCTCTCTCTCTCTCTCTCTCTCTCTCTCTCTCTCTCTCTCTCTCTCTCTCTCTCTCTCTCTCTCTCTCTCTCTCGTTATGATTTTAGTGTATATTATTTTCTCTCGAGATATGATCTTTTTGTAGGCGGGTGATGACATTTAAGCCCAATACAATTTAAGATTAACAGATGATTTACATTACACAAATAGGAGTGCAAGACAAAGACGATCAACTTCCCATGAGTAATAAGCTTAAGAGATTAATACAGTAACTAGCCCTGTTAATATAAACAAAATATGGAAACTAACCCAAACAAGTTTTTGTGGAGATGTAGGCACAAATAATCCAGTGAAACGTAGATTAGAGAAGTGTAACGTAGATAAAATGTTGGCTGACGCGGAAAGTAGGATCGCTAGTTTTAGAATAACTAATGAAGTAGCGAAAATCAAGCAGGCAATGTTTTAAAAACCCATGAGGTAGGAGATGCACACACCACATTGGATAAGGCATTTGAATATAACAACACTTATGGCGTTCTGCCAAAGAAACAAATAGGTTATTTAAGGTCAAAATAATTGCAAATGACATGGACATAGATGAGGCATTAACTTATGTGACAAATGGCATCCTAGATGTTGACTTTTACAAAGAGAAAGGGAAATTAGCAAAAACCAAAAAGGAAATCAGAACAAATAGTTATGTTTCGTACCAATAAACTCAGAATAATTTAGATAGCTACAGGAAAGATATATCCATAGATTATAGTGATAGGATGAGCAGTTCTTTAGAAAAAAGTAAGCTCGAGGAAATAATCCCCACAGAGGGAATAATGATGACATTTAAATCTAGGGGAAGTTTTCAAAAATAAGGGAGCTAGAAATAGGGCTAAAATTATCAGAATTGTCAGTAGGGTGGCCACACAGAACAGGAAGGTTGGCACAAAGATAAAAAAAACCATCACAACATAACAGAAAACACTTCTCAGAATATCCCTCGGCACAGAAAAAGAGAAAACTCAAATCCTACATATAGTACAGAAGTACACAAATTAAAAAGTTATAAAGTAAGTCAGGAAGACAGGGAAATACTAGATAGGAAGGATCACGTAGGTAGCGGCGGTTCATCCACATTACAAGCGACTATTTTATCCTGATTTTTTGTGGCCCTCCAACACTGACCTAATTATGCAGTATGATTTAATGTGTCGAAACCTTATTGGACCTAAATGATCCCTCCTGAATACTAACAAAATAGAAAATGATAAATAATGAAATAAAATCAAAATCACACATTTCAGTAGAATTGCAATTCTCTCTCTCTCTCTCTCTCTCTCTCTCTCTCTCTCTCTCTCTCTCTCTCTCTCTCTCTCTCTCTCTCTCTCTCTCTCTCTCCAAACCATGCGTTTAATACCAATGTTTACTTACTTTTGACGGTAGATACAATAATAATAATAACAAATAACAAATATAAA
Organism: Palaemon carinicauda; assembly: GCF_036898095.1. Classification (NCBI taxonomy): domain Eukaryota; kingdom Metazoa; phylum Arthropoda; class Malacostraca; order Decapoda; family Palaemonidae; genus Palaemon; species Palaemon carinicauda. The sequence goes on along the minus strand of NC_090743.1, from coordinate 78,674,256 downwards.
CGTAACAAGATTAATGAAAACCCCGTGAATAGAATGGGGATGGAGCCCCTGCGGTTTCGAATAGTTTTCAGCTTGCCTCTATTTTGCAGTTAAGCACTATTGTTCATAACGTTTTTCCATAGTGAGTCTAAGTAAGAAAAGAAAGTGCTCTGATATGAACAGAGCATATGATATGAAGTGGGAAGAAGAATATTGTGTGGCATCAAATAGGTTCTGTTCTTAGGGAATATGTTCGAAAGCTAGGTGGGACATTGCACAAAGAACAGTATGCTCAATGCGGGAAAATCACGAAGTGGTATATTGGATATTTTGATGGGCAAACATCAACAGCAAAATCATGGGCTACATAACTTCTGAAAACCACAAACCGCTAGTCTTACTGCTTTATAAGAAGTTACTTTGGTGCTTATAAGAAACAGAAAATCATTTAGGGGTGGATAATTAAAAAAGCAGTGTGCAGTAAAATAGCGCAAGAGTTTGCTGAAGAAAATGTCCCTGGTAATAAAAAAAAAAACTTGTAAGTGTGTGATTCGTTTACCAAAGAGTTGTAAGAAGAGTGAATTAATTTGATCAGCATGTTTCCACGAAATTTAAAAATATAATGAAACATCGCAAGTGCTTTTTACTGGATTTAGATGACAGCACTGATGTAAATGACACAAGTCAGTTAGTCGTATTTGCCAGCACCATTGGAGAATATTTTGTGGTACATGAAGAACTTGCCAAGATGCAGTCATTGAATGATGATAGCAGAGGTTCTGATATATATATATATATATATATATATATATATGTTTCCCTCAAATCCGTGGTCAAGGAATATGGAGGGCTTAAAACGTGTTCCTGCAGTATTACTGATAGTATACGGAAGCTATGGTTGGCAGTAATGTGTGGTTAGTTGGTCTTTTAAAGAAAAAATGGAGTGCATTGAATCACACTACACTGCATTATTCAGCAAGAGACCTTATGAAGCAAAATAGTGCAGATGAATGATGCCATGACAAGTATTGTCAGTATTGTGAAAATCAGAGGCAAAAATATGTCCTTAGGCATAGAAAACCTATACTCCTATATTATTCCTGGAAAAACTAAACACAGAGTACAGTGACCTGCCACTATATTACGTGCTATGGGGCTGAGTGCTGGGAAACAGTATTTTTTAAGATACTCTGCCATTTCTATAAAATCAGCTTATTAGTCATTCAGAACAGTGCTAAATTTAGCTACACGATAAAGACTTTCTTTGCTCCCATGCAATTCTTACAGTATTTCAGTATTGACTACCCACCTGAACGTTCTAAACATGAACCTACAACAAGGAAAATTACAGAATGTTTCCCAGCTAGTAGGACATGTTGATTCTCTCCGTAAAAAGCTGTAACTTTTCAGTGAAACAAGAATGATCTAACACACTTTCCTTCTTGTCATGAATTGAACAGAAATAATGGACTATACTCCTTATCTTTTTTTTTTTTGGAAAACTTGAAGGGTTTTATTGTGAATTTGAGAAAGGATATATATATATATATATATATATATATATATATATATATATATATATATATATATATATATATATATATATATATACACTGCATATATGTGTATATATATATATATATATGTGTGTGTGTGTATATATATATATATATATATATATATATATATATATATATATATATATATATATATATATATATATATATATACGTACACACATGTACATATATATATATATATATATATATATATATATATATATATATATATATATATATATATATATATATATATATATATGGTTGTGCGTGTAGATTTAGTTTGATTGTACAGTATTTTGAAGTTAAACAGGAATAGAACTGTGAAAAGTTCTATTTTTTCTTATCTTATGATTACAAATTATTACTAAATACTAGTATCTGAGTTGTTTATATCTTTTTTTTATTTGTTTTGTATATCATATGTATTTTAAATATGATTTGAAGATATATATTAACAAATATATATGCTTTGAATTTTCAATTTTTACCTTACTTTTTTGTTGTCTTGTTTCGGAAAAGAAAATATTCATATACAAATAAGCATGGGGGAAAATCTTATGACACGGTGTGTAAACTCTTCAAGTGCATCAACATACTTGGTAAAAAAACAATCACTTATATAAAGGAAATGAATCCTCTCCTCTTGGGGGAAGGTGCTCCCCTTCAGTTACTGCACCAGGAATTATAATTCTAATATTAATTTCAGTTTTTAGCCCGTGCCATCAAGGACTTCAGGTAATGTGGCCCTTGGCATGGAAAAGGTTGGACCACCCTGCTATAGACATGCAGTAGGCACTCCCAAAATCAATTTAAAAGATAGACAGAAAGAAAGGACTCAGTAGTACAGTTAATATGCTACTATGAGATTCAGGGCCTCTGTAACACGGTTTTTTTGGACTTTGCTCCTTATCAAAGCATCGGATGTAGCTGAAAGTTGACATATGTATATTTTACAACCACACACAAATTTTGTCAGCATTATCAATAACCTAAACACAATAGTTTTAATTTTTATAGAGTAAAAATGATCTAGCCGACGCCATGGCCAGTGATAACGAGCCAAGAGTCGAAAACATTCACTACGTAAGCAATGTAAACACCTTTTGACAAAATTTTGCCCCGCCCATCCACCAGACACCCATTCAACTTCTTCCATCGGCTCTGAAACCCATAATAGTCAAGAATGGCTAACAGGATTTGGAATTGCCCCCGTGGTTGCAAAACTGCATTTGTCTTACGACTTGCAACTTTATACAGTCAAGAGAAAGCCCGTGGCCATATTTACTATAGCCTGAATAGGTAATTATTCAGTTTCTAGTTTAAATCCAATGTTTATAGTCTGATTTGTATTTAGCGTAACATGATTATAATACTTGTAATGTCATTCAGGCTTTTGAACATTTCTATTAACTATTCACTATGCCACCAAAAGAGAGAGAAAGAGAGGGATTGTATGTAAACAGTCTTTATATAACTATTTTTGTTAAAATAAGATTTTTGTGCTAAAATCTCCATCAGACCAACCGTGTTAGCTATGTTTTGGGCATGACTGCATTTTATAAATAAATCCTGAATAGTTTTAGGAGTTTTATTTGTACATCTAATGGGAATTTATAGAAGTGAAGTGAACATAATTCATTTATCCTTTAAAATAATTACTACATGTAGCAAAACAAATAGGAGTAAAGATGATAATGCAATGAAGGAATGATACCATACTTTATCTTTAGCTTCAACATCGGCAATAACATACCCAGTTGCCATAATTTGTCAGCTTAATGAAATAACCTATCATCTAAAGTTAAACTTAATTTCTGAGGTGGCCATGGCTTATTGCACAGTGAAAGAATATGACAAAGACTTTATGAATGGCGGAACAATACATAAATGTGGGTGGGGTATTTGTGCTAGCGTAGTAATACTACTGTACTGTAGCAGTAGTGCCGTAACAGTACTATACATGAATTAAACGTTTAGGCCAACTGCTGGGATCCTTGAGGATCATTTACCACTTCTTACAACTACTCGAAAAATTAGTTTTTTATAGCCAGAATTTAAATTTTCTGATCCAACAATGCCCATGATAGCCTTCAGTGTTATCCTGAATTACAACGAGGCCAAAGTGGGTGGAGCCTCGTGAAGTCATCATTCTGACGATAATTACTGGTGAAGGTTTAAAGCCAAAATATGGTACCAGTTATTTATTTATTTTTTTTCTTTTTTACAGTAAATACGTAGGTAGCTAGACAATAAATAAAAATTACTGGACATTGGATATAGCAGTTATCAAATCAAGCTGGTCTACTACGTTTTTGAAAATTACCAACTAATCCATACACCTTGTCAATCTGATTGTGACCTATAAAGTAGACTGTAATTTCTTAGGAAACTTATTCTGGGAGTTAGCCTAGACTAATAATCGAAGTGTTTTTGTATTTATTAACATATTTTGTTCGTTTGTTCATTATGACAATTCTCAGTGGAGAGGTTTCAGAGTTCATAAAGGTGTACTGCTTTGCTTTTATTTACACTTTTGTGTTATTGTTGGCAGAGGTATAGCCTTCGTTACGTATAACCAATCATCGATCGAGAAAGAGAGAAGAAATGCCGTCATAAGTTACGTAACGAGTGCGTTCGAAACCTTTTCTCTGAGTAAGTTGGCCCGTCTTCAAAAATCGTCACTTTTACTTAATAAAGTACCAAATTTATTCAACCTACGTAATGCAGAATATAGTCAAAATTTATGTGTAGATATAATGTGCATTCTGAATAAGCGTTATATTTATGAAATTCATAGAAAAAAAGTTATTGCGAAAAAACCGTGTTACAGAGGCCCTGAATCTCATAGTAGGATCCAATACAGTGACAAATTATTAAAATATTCCAGCTTCCGTTATTAGCGATGAAAATAAGTTAGTTAAAGAGTTTAAAGCTAAGCAAGTGAAAAGGGGTATGAACCGTAAGGCTAAATAGAGAATTATTAGCTAAATAGTGGCAAGTGATGAATGATGATCTCATTTTTAGATAAACATTTCCCGTTGGAGCCTTAAGATATCATTCAAAACGATATCATTCAAAACGATATCATAAGATGAAGAATGAATGTTATTGTGAGAATTGTAGGCCAAAAATAAGAAAGGAAGTAAGTTTCCACTTGTTAAAGACAAGTCTTTTAGAAAACTGGCCACTTTGTAGGAGACGGACTTTGATAGTTTAAACAGATTCCGAATAAGAAAAGGAAACGGAAATTCAATAAAAACGCGAGGAGTAAAAAATTTTAGAAATAGGTAGAGCAGCAAATAGTGAATATACTCCTTATGAATATAAAATACGTGCCATATAAATGAAGTTAAATGCCGTCAGTAAAGTAAAGTGAAGTGAATAGAATAGAATAGCACAAATAGAAATGAATTCCAAGAAGTAATGCTATAGGTAAATGAGATATAAAAGATTTATAATGCTAGTAGGCAGAAGTAGCAATAGGCTGATGAATATAAAAGAATTATGCTGCTATAGCCAGATGTGATATAAAGAAATGTGATGCTATAAGCATAAGATTTATAAAGGAATTATATTGCTGTTAGGCAAAGAGATATAAATGAACCTATAGGTATATGAATTATAAATGGATTACGTTGTTAATAAGCAAATTAAATATAAATTCTGATCAGTACTGAAATATAAAAAGCTATATACTAGCTAAAGAAATCCTATTAATGCCTAATAAAATAACCCACGGATCTATAAAGAAGAATGGTTAACTCAAAATAGGATGACAGAATTAGTCAGAATAGACAAAAATGTAGTTCAGATGAAGGGAAATGAATGCACACTATTTAATTAATACTACTCCGATAAAATACATCATCTGAATGGCGGGTAATGACATATATATAGTAGCAGAGATTACAGTTAAGTAATAAAAAGGGGTATAATATACCATAAGGAGCACAGATGAAGGGATAAATAAAAAGATAGACGCTGATTTTCCAGAATACATAGATCAATAGGAATATCAGACAGAAATAGCCATTTCAGGCGATAGGTGAGGAAGAATAGAAGAGTTGCAACTAAAATAAATACAAACAATGGTGCCATAGCTTTTTATATACCGGTAACAAATTACAAAACTACTTATCAGCCAACGCCCCATAGTAGATACAGTGAGAGTAGGAAAGAAGAAGTCTCCTTATAAATCTCCCATGACATTATTCAAAATAAAGAAGCAAGTTATATACTAGGAATAAATCATCACAATTTGAATTAAAATAGAGTACCTAATAAAATGTCTATCCCAGTAATAAATGATGTTTTGCCTCGTTGATATGGGAAAGTGTCATAAACAAAGAATACAAGCCATTAACGGCTTTTAGCATTTTTAAAGAATATTTAGTATTTCGAGTGAAGCCGATGTGCTCACTTCAGCTCCTTTGACTTTTGACAGATTAATGTTGCAAAGTTAGGAAACATAGAGAATGTATAAGTCTATTTTAATAATGTTACAAGTTTAGTAAGGATGTAGAGAGCCATTTAAAAACATTAGAACTATAGTCTTAGAAAGAGGGAGAATACCAGGATGAATATTAAGATTAATGAGTGTCCCATCTCTAGGTTCCCATCCGTAGATTAAATAGAGCAAGTAAAGAAGTTTAGACAGATTATACATATAAAGAGAAATAAGGGTTATTGTGGAATATCCTGCTTCACTAATATTCGAAAGGTGAAAGAAGATTTTAAGAATGATAAGATTTTACAGACTTATTATGCAGCATTTTGCTACCATAGTCAAGCATAAAACAGAGTTATCCAAGAAAACTTCTGTGTGCTAATGAAACAAAAAGGCTATAACAATTAAGATACTGAATTGTTGATCCTACATTAGTTTAACCCGATCTATTACCAAGGAGTTTTATTCAACATGTGATGCCTCAAATATATAAAAGAAATGTCTTTTTGACAAAAGATAAAACCAGAATGAGGGTAGCGAATAATGACAGTAGTCTTACATAATCAAAATACAACGAGGATGGATATATTTGTCTTTTAATGGTCTAGAGAAGTTTAGGCATATAATGTTATGGCATAAAGTAAAATAAATGTACTTGATGATCATTAACATGATTGTGATTTTTTTCACACGAAGGGCTTTTATCAATTATCAAAATAAGGAATCGTTGGTTCCTTAGTGTACTGGATCTTTGTCCAGAATTTACATACTCTAATGGTAGGTGTAATACATTAATAGACAGACTATTTAGACGACAAGAAGATATTATGAGAATTATTACAACCAATATATTGTTTTACAGATGTTCAAGACTGTGAATGAATTCCCTACGTGTAAGAAGTATAAGTCCATGTAAACGTTAAAATCCCTTAGAAAGTACAATTCCATTTTTAATCCCTTATAGATGGTACAAACGGACCACAAAGGACTTTGTCCCAAAACTTGACAGATAATAAATACATACTGGTCTTCATAGAAATATGAACTTAGAAGATATAGGCCTAGTGAGTCTGTAGCGGAAGCATTTGAGGCCAGACTAAAAACCTAGACATTCGTGTTTCGAGATACCTCTCTCGGACAATGACCCGAATTTACAATATTTTATTTTCTTTAAAGTAAGAAATGTGATATCACCCCTTATAAAAAACGATGCAAATAAAAATGGGTTGAGGATGTCCTGCGAACTATCAATAGACCAACCATAGAAGACTGATATTAGATTAGAAGACGAATTACATTGAACATCTCGGTAAAAGGGAGAAACCACATATTATTCAAGACAGAAATAAGAAAGACAACTAAACTCCTTGTTATACGACATGAAACCCCTAGGCACTCATATGAATAATGAAGGTGACAAATAAATATTATGACTGTATAGTGTGTTTTCCTAGAAATTAAAGACAGGTTCGAAAGTATGTATTCCATGAATATAAACCAATGTCCGAATGAAAAGTGTCTGGAAATAATTAAGGGACCACATAGTGTATTAAAATACAAAATAAAGTGATAAGAGAATATATGATACAGTTATGGTTACTGTTGATAATTGGTGTATAGAAACCCATATGTGATTAACATTAATTTATTTAATAATGATGCCAATAGAGCAAAAAGTTATTATTGCATTTTTATAGGCAATGCATTGAGTATTATTTGGTGTAACAAATGTAACAGTGTATTAAGTCTAAATGATAGACATGCATGTAACTAATGATTACGGAGAGAAGGGAAAATGTTACCACAATTTATAATGTGAATGTGAAAAATATGAATTATTTTAATGAAGTTAACTTAAACAAATATGAAGGAAAGGAGAATAATAAAACAATTTAGATGAATTATGTTAATCTAGTTAACCTGAATAAATATGGAGAAGTAAAAATTTAAACAATTGATAATGTAAAGAGGTGAGCTATGTTGCTAAAGTCAAACTGAATATAACTAATAAATTGAAGAAAGGTTTAAAGTATGCACAAAAGAAGGAACCTAGGGAAAGTTGTATATTTAAAACGGTTTTTTAGTCCTGTCATAATTATAAAGGAAATAGTGTACAGCAAGTACTTATGTTAAGTTATATTCCTTGCACCCTTCCATTTTGAAGTTAAGGCAATAAGTGTGGGAAACATACGAAAGTTAATTACGCCTGTGTGATAAATGATTCCTTGAGAGAAAGGGAAATATAAAGTGACTTGGTTGAAATAGTCTGGAGATGATTTTTCAGGTTTACTAGAATATTTGTATAACCTTGAGTTGTTAGCTTCTTGTCACTTAAATATCATGAATTACCTTTAAAGACATTGCATTTGAGAAATGAAGTTACTGATATGAAAATAAAACGCAGACAAGGTATCAGAGAAATGCAAACTCATAAAATGTCTTTAGTATGTCCTGAGTATGTTTCTTTAGTATGTGATGATTTAAGTGTTGGATATGAAGTTTTATGAAACTAATATGCATATGATTAATTTGAGACATTTGAAAGTAATAGAAACGAAATGTTTTCTCCTCGTTATTTTATGTCTTATAGACAAGGATTTGAATCAATTTCTTTAATGCATCTTTTATAAATGTTTATTATCATGATGATGTGAGTTGAGGAGAAATATTTTCTTAAGAATTGAATAAAATGAATTATACTGACTGTAAATGACGAACTGAAATGTTTTCTTAAAAAATGAATAAAAATCAGTTATCAAGATGATGAGTAATTATATATAATTTAAACCATTGTTGATCAATTTTTCTTGAGTACAGAAAATATTTTTGATAAACTTGAACTGATGAAGTGTGTGTGTTTGGTGATTTTATCTGACGTTTACGGCATTACTTTCGGGTAATAAGAATTTGTGTTTATGTCAATAAGACCAAGAATGTAGAGGTCATAGAAACACATAAGTTCAGAACATAATGAATAAAACAGCCTTCAATAAATATTGCAGTTTATTGCACAGTTTAAATTACTGAATTATTTGCATTATGTACCTACTGTATTAAAGTAAATCTTCCATTACCAAGTTATAAAAATAACATATATCAATTTTGACTTGAAGTATTTGAAGGGATTAGGAAATTTTCCTAATTGAAAATGAACATATGTTTTATACACAAGAAGTTGCACCATTTTGGCTATGTTTAATGTATTCTTGATGATGTTTGTTATACTGATCATCTATGATGTTGTGAAGAACTATCAATTCAAGAATCTGGATGAAATAAATAAGTATTACTGGGAAAACCAGTAAAAGGGATATTTTGATTTTCTTATCGTATGTTAACACATGTTCAATGGCTAATATCAAGGTGTCAGGAAATGAGTACTTTCATTGATATCCAAGATGAATAAGTTAGTAGATGTGCGTGATGAATTATTTCATAGCATTATATCAATAATTAAGAAAGAGAGACATAGATAAATCATAGTGATTTCATTCATTAACAAGTACAGGGGGACACACAAAAAAAAAAAAAATGGTCATCACCAAAAAACGAATAACTTCCAAAAATTTTATTTAGATCGACACAAAACTTTAGCTACATTAGGTCAAGGCTGTGTAGCTGACATCTCCACAGTTTCAAGTCTGTACAACAAAAACTCTTTGTTCCACTGGCTCTCCAAAAAATGCTCCAAATGAACTCCCCGGCGCTGTAGGCACATTTGCATCTGGCGGGCAAAGTTCTCGATGACCCTCCCACATTCCTCCCTTGGGATCACTCTTTTTGTTGCTGTGATTGCTGCCTTCAGGTCAGGGATAGTCTGGGGGTTGTTTCCATATACCCTGTCCTTAAGGTATCCCCAGAGATAAAAATCTGGGGGGTTCAGGTCCGGTGAATGTGGCAACCACTCTGGGTCACACCAGCGGCTGATCAGTCGGTCAGGGAAACGCTGCTGTAGCCATGCCAATGATTCGTTTGAAGTGTGGGGGGTGGCACCATACTGCTGGAACCACTGGAGGACCCTGACGACGACTCTCCATCGACCAAGTGCTGTCCAGAACTTGCCAAGCACCTGGACATATCTCTCGGTGTTGTCACAGACCGCTTGTTGTTGTCCTCGAACCAGAATGGTCCAATGATGCCGTGTTTGGAGACAGCGACCCAGGCAGTGAACTTTACCGAGTGTAATGGCCTTTGCAGACAGTGCTCAGGGGGTGTGCTATCCCAGAAGATATTGTTCTTCAAGTTCACGTGACCTGACAACAGAGAATGTGCCTCGTCTGAAAACCAGACATTGGCAAGGAAGTCTGGCACAGCATCAATCTTGTCGCAAAACCACTGACACATGATCACTCGCTTCCTCATGTCGTCAGGTGTAAGCTTGTGTTTAATCTGTATCCTGTAAGGATACAGGTGGAGATCTGCGTTCAAAATTCTCCGCATGGACTCACGATTGATTCCAAGCTCCTGACTTCGCCGCTGCACAGACTTGCTTGGGCGGCGGACAACAGAGTCTCTGACTGCAGCAATTTTGTGTGCTGTCCTTGATGATTTCGGTCGTCCAGAGTGGGCTTGTCTGTTAGTGTCTTTACAATTGAGGTTAAGCACAGTCCCATGGGTTCTGAACTTGTTGACCCATCTGTAGATCATTGAGTGGACAGGAAATTCTTGACATCTGAACCGTTCTTTGAATTGCAATTCAGCTGCGTGGATAGACTTCAACCAAAAATATGCCTCAACTGTAAATGTCTTTTCCTAAGTAGTCCATGGCATCTCGAAGGCCGGATTTGGTAGACTCTTAGAACATTAATTTTTCATGATAAATCTGAAAAATAAAAGGAACTGATTAATCATTTCAAAAGTTATTCAAGTTTAGGTGATGACCGTTTTTTTTTTTTTTTGGTGTTGCCCTGTACAATGATACAGAAATACACAGGTAGTAGGGAGATAATCTAATCGAGGACCAGGAAGCTGATATCGTAATATGGTAACCGAAGCAGTTTTTCCGAGACAAAACAGGATGTTGTAAAGCCGCAATGTGACACAAATGTGATAAGCAGCAAATTCCTTATGAATGAAAGAGTCACCAGAAGTCCAAGCATGGGAACATTATCACTGGAAGTCTATACATCACGGGCAGCCATCTTGGTTGACACACCTTGAAGTCTATCTTATAAAAAGTAAGAGGGTTTCTACATTAGTCAGTCCTGTCCAGCCAGCAACCCTGTCATAAAGGCCTTGTCTGGCCTTTTGGACATCCTGCCCCGTTTTGGGGGAATCTTGAGTTCGCCTACTACATTCAGTGTTTAGAAGTCCAAGCATGGGAACAGTATCACTGGAAGTCTATACGTCACGGGCAACCATCTTGGTTGCCACACCTTGAAGTCTACCTTATAAAAAGTAAGAGGGTTTCTACATCAGTCAGTCCTGTCCAGCCAGCAACCCTGTCAGAAAGGCCTTGTCTGGCCTTTTGGACATACTGCCCCGTTTTGGGGGAATCCTGAGTTCGCCTACTACATTCAGTGTTTAGAATTCACAGATACCCACCCAGCAACAGAGTCACTCGGCTCTGAAATTCACACCATCCAGCCAGGGTGTAGAAGGAAGCTTCACGGAAGGTAGAAGATTGTCTGTCTTCTGCCATTCAGTTATAAGCCCCAAGAACTATAAGGAAGAGAGAGGGCAAACATCAGACCCACGTCACAGAAGACTAAGATAGAAAGCAGCCTTGCAGACCAGGGCAGGAAGAAAGTCTACAAAAATTCTAACTCCAGACGTGATGAAACGAGACAAAGAGCTAAGTGAATCTATCCACCCTTGAGAAAGTAGAAATGAAAATATTCAAATGCTTGGCCATGCGATGAGACGAGAAAAAGAACTATGATCTGTTCACAATAGAAAAAGTAGAAAAGAAAATATTCAATTGGTTTTGCCATGCGATGAGACGGGAAAAAGACCTAGGAAGATCTATCAACCATCGACAAAGTGAAAACAAAAATATACGGATGGTTTGGCCAAGTGATGACAAGAAAAAGAGCTAAGAATGTCTGTTAACCACAGATAATTAGAATCGAAAATATACGGATAGTTTGGCCATGTGGTGAGACGAAAAAAAGGAGCCAAGAAGATCTGTTCATCATCGAAAAATTAGAAAGGAAAAATTTCAGATGGTTTGGCCCTGTGATGAAACGAGAAAAAGAGCTAAGAAGATCTATCCACCATCAAGAAAATAAACGAAAATATACAGATGGTTTGGGCAAGTCATAAGACGATAAAAAGAGCTAAGAAGATCTATCCACCATCAAGAAAATAAACGAAAATATACAGATGGTTTGGGCATGTCATAAGACGATAAAAAGAGCTAAGAAGATCTATCTACAATCCAGAAAAGTGAAAACAAAAGTATACAGATGGTTTGGCCATGTGACGAGACAAAAAAACGAGCTAAAAAGATCAAACCCCAACCGAGAAAGCAGAAATAAAAATATACAGATGGTTTGCACCATGTGATGAGACGAAAAAAAAGACCTAAAAAGGTCTATCCACAATCGAGGAAGTAAAAACAAAATTATACAGATGGTTTGGCCAAGTGATGCGACGAGAACAAGAGCTAAGAAGATCTAACCACCATCAAGAAAGTAAAAACAAAAATATACAGATCGTTTGAACATGTGATAAGACAAGAAAAAGAGCTAAGATGATCTATCCACCATAGAGAGTAGAAACGAAAATATACAGATGGTTTGACCATGCGATGAGATGAGAAAAAGAGCTAGAAAGATCTATCCACAATCCAAAAAGTAAAAACAAAATACACAGATGGTTTGACCATGTGATGAGATAAAAATAAAACGAGCTAAAAAGATCTATCCACAATCTAGAAATTAAAAACAAAAATATACAGATGGTTTGGCCATGTGATGAGATGAGAAAAGAAAAGCTAAGAAGATCTTACCACCGCTAAGAAAGTAAAAACAAAAATATTCAGATGGTTTGGCCATAATATAAGACAAGAAAAAGAGCTAAGAAGATCTATCCACCATCTAGAAATTAAAAACTAAAATATACAGATGTTTTGACCCTGTAATGAAACCAGAAAGAGTTAAAAAGGTCTATCCACCATCATAAAAGTAAAAACAAAATTATACACATGGTTTGTCCATGACATTTGGGGGAAAAAAAGTAAGAAAATATATCCACCATCGTGAAAATGGAAACAAAAATATACAAATGATTTGGCCATGTGATGGACGAGAAAAAGAGCTAAGAAGATCTATCCACCATCTAGAAATTAGAAACCAAAATATACAGATGGTTTGACCCTGTAATGAAATGAGAAAAAGAGCCAAGAAGATCTTACCTCCCTCATGAAAATAAAAACCAAAATATACAGATGGGTTGGCCATGTGATAAGATGAGAAAAAGAGCTGAGATTGGTCCATCATAAAGAAAGTAAAAACCAAAATTTACAGATGGTTTTGCCATGTGATGAGACAAAAAATAAAAAAGTTAAGAAAATCTTTCCTCCTTTAAGGAAATAGAAATAAAAATATACAGATGGGTTGGCAGTGTATTGAAAAGAGAAAAAGAGCTAAGATATCTCCACCCTCAAGAACAAAGAAACGAAAATAAATTGATGGTTTGGCTAAGTGACGAAATGAGAAAAAGAGCTAACATCTGTCCACCATCGAGAAAGAAGACCAAAATTATAGAGAAGGATTTGCAATGTGATGAGACGAGAAAAAGAGACAATATCTGTCCACCATTGAGAAAGTAGAAAAAAAAATATTCAGATGGAATGGCCATGTAATGAAACAAGAAAAACAGCAAATGTCTGACCACCATCAAGAAAGAAGAAACAAAAATGTACAGATAGTTTAGCCATGTGATGAGACG
>NC_090743.1:78637875-78657875 GCF_036898095.1 Palaemon carinicauda | reverse complement strand
GTGTTTATTTCCTTTCTTAATTTTTTCTTTCTTTCATCAGATCTACACAAATTTTACTTCGTACATTTCTATGGTCACTTTAATTCAACTTTGCAGCACTTGTACATCTTTAAGGATATTAATTTTTTTTTCACTGACAAAATCTATTTGGTTTTTCGTTTCTTTCTAATGGTCGGCTTCGCCATGTCTATTTTCTGTTATTTTCTATAAAAAAAAAAAATGATGATATTTTGAAATTTGTTTCTTTCAGCAAATTATACAAGCATGTCTCCTCTATTACTTCTTGTGCCTACTCCAAATTGGCCTTCAGATGATTCTCCTCTCTTCTTTTGCTCCATTTTGCAATGGAAATATCCCAAAACAAATGCAAATTGAGTATTGTGTGTGTGTTTTTTTTTAAGATATATCCAAATATCGATGAATAGTTTGTCTTTCTTTCTCTGTTGTTGGGGCATACGTTTGAATGATCTTTTTTATAATTTTTTATTTCGTTTGATAATGGATCCTTCAATTCTATCACTGATGCTATTAATTTCCCTCAATCCTATTAAATCCCAGTTTAATTATTTCTGATCTTCTTGTAACACAGCAACATCTTCCCTAGACAGGGTCCTGACATTGTACGTTGGGAGGCTCAGTTTTTAAATGTAGCTTAGATAGATAGATAGATAGATAGATAGATAGATATCCATCCAAATAAGCCATATACTTTTCATATATTAATGTCTGGATTCTTTTACGACCTCAGGATCAGAGCCCCAGGCGAAATCCCACAAAGACAACAGTTTCTGAAGCTGTTGTCTTTGTGTGATTTCGCCTGGGACGCTGATCCCGAGGGCGTTATGAGAATCCAGACATTAATGTATCAAAAATATATGGCTTATTTGAATATGAAAAACACGTCTAAATGTGTAAAATTTATCATTTATATATATATATATATATATATATATATATATATATATATATATATATATATATATATATATATATATATAAATATATATATATATATATATATATATATATATATATATATATAAATATATATATATATATAAATATATATATATATATATATATATATATATATATATAATATATATATATATATATATATATATATATATATATATATTTATATATATATATATATATATATATATATATATATATATATATATTGCTTTCGAATAGAAAGGCTTATTCAAAATCTTGATATTTTATGCCCAATATGTATTATCGAGTCTATTGAGTACTGTACTCTGTCAGGTTTTCATCCTTATACCTTATCATCATTTTTTTAAACAAGGTCAAATAACTAAATAATCAATTAAACATTAGACATTTGTCATACGTAAACTAAAAAGTACACGAAATTAAAAACATGTAAGCCGTTAAAAGTTAAAAGATATAATTGGAACTGGGAAAAACAAATGATAGATATAATAAAACGTAAATAAAAATATAGTATAATTCGAAAGTGAAAGCCCTAAC
Organism: Palaemon carinicauda; assembly: GCF_036898095.1. NCBI lineage: Eukaryota > Metazoa > Arthropoda > Malacostraca > Decapoda > Palaemonidae > Palaemon > Palaemon carinicauda. Next base: position 78,656,378 of record NC_090743.1, on the reverse strand, counting down.
TTCATCGATATTGGAATTGAGTTTATCGTAATGAGTAAACATCATTAGTATGTTTTTGGTAAATTCATCAACTATGCATACCGGTATTTCATTACAGTCAATGTGTACAAATTGAAATGTCACATATAAATCGTCCAAATATATTATTTTGTTGTTGCTACTATCTGCTCTCAAATGCCAGGAAATCATATCTAAAGGTTTTTTCCTGACACCTTGCAGTACCTTTTCAAACTTTAGCCCCTCCCACCCGAAAAAACCCTCCTAGGCACCTGTCGAGGAAAAAGAAACAAAAATATACAGATGGACTGGCCAATTGATATGTTGGTTGAATATTGTCTGGTGATTTCTTAATACCACATACCTGGAATATTAAAATCCATGAATTAGTGATGTTCTTTATCCCTTCCGATGTCACCAGTTTTTCTCGGTGGGATTTAATGATACATTGGTATTGATAAAATACAATTAATGTGCTAACGGCTTACATTACTCTGTGGCTCTGGGCTTCCAACTGAGCGTCGAGCTTCTCGTAAACAAACTTACAAACCAAAACATTAAAGTAAACATACTGCAGTACAAAAGTACATCCTATCTTTTAGGTAACTAATAAATTCTAGAGCCCTAACATCAAAATACATTATTTCAGTTATGAACAATGCTTAAACATGTTTTATCAATGCAATATGATGCAATGCTGCGCTCAATATATGTAACATTTGAGGTAATACAATACATTATTACAATAATACATAAAAACAATAAAAAACAGAGGTTTGATATCGTAGGTCCGGACGATCCCAGGCGATCTGGATTAAATAAGAATTTGGATTGAGAATTAGTGAAATAGAAGAGAACTTTGGTGATTCATCTGACGGTTAGCCACGTCAAGGGAAAACTTGAGATACCGACGTTAATTTTACTTTACTTACTTTACTATACTTTACTTTACTATCACACAGGAGAACCCTTCGTGTTACAGGAACTACAATTTTGTTTTTTATAATAAATGTTGATAATAATGAGATATCATTAAGAGACAGCAAAAGACCTGATAAATGAAACCGCAAATGTCATGATTGATGGAAAATACTTCAGTAAAACAAAAACGGAACCTAACCAATTAAGGTTAAAGCAGAAGCGAAGGACGATTCGAGTAAGCAATTGGAAAAGGAAGACCTCAAGAAAAATCCTCTCAGAAAACATTTATGAAATTTGAAAAGTATTGGTAAAGAACCGAGACCCAAATGGCGAACTCAAAACCCCATCTTTCCTTCGTAACTTATATTGGGAACGAAGCCAATCATCTGACTGGCACTAGGGAGGATCTAAAAATAAAATTTAATAAAACATTAATATGTAAAGATAAAGACATTTCATTTGTTGTTAATATACTTGGATAAGCAACGAATACTCTATGAAGCACGGTAATAAATAATAGGACTTTGATCAAATAATATAGAAGAATATTGAGAGAACTCCCCTCCCCCCCCAAAAAAAAATGTGCAAGAGGTTGATAAAAATAAAACAAATATACATAATATAGAAGAATATTAAGAAAACCGACAAAAAATACAAATATGAACTAAGCACAACTGGTGAATGATAGGCGAGAGGAAAAAATACGTAATGGAAAAAGAATATCAATCAACATTCACCAAAAATGGACCTGGAAACTGTTAAGGAGGTTGAAATATACAAAAAAAAAAAAAAAAAACGAACTATGTAAAACTAATGAATGTGAGAAATGAAAAATGGAAAATAGAAATTGGATAAATAGATAAGTCAAAAAGAATATTAATAAGCATTCCTCAGGAAAGTACCCAGGAAGTTTATTACCAACCCCTTGTTGTGTTGACGACGTCTGCTCTGAACAGCAGCTCTGCTGTCTGCAATAAAAAGATGACTGTGAGCAATAATAGCTCTATATGATGCAACGAACCCTGAGTAACAACTTGTAAACAGGAAACCAGGTGGCTACATTGAAATTTAAGCCAGTGATTAATTCCCTGAGGTATTTCATGAATTCAAGCATTATTGGTGAAAATATTTAAAATGTCAGGCAGTGCTAACGCTGCGCAATAAAAAGAAAAATAAAGAGAAACAAATGGTGGTCGTCATAGCAGCATCATTACCCTTGAAAGGAGAAGATTCTTTCAATTTTCAGAAAGACGATTACCTCCTTTTTTAGGAAGACAATTCTTTCAATTTTCAGTAATAAATTCGTCTGGACTAGTTGAGAAGATGTAAAGCAATGATTACAACACTGGAGAATTGAAAGCAAAAGCTGCTTAATATAATCCAATCACCTCTCAGGCATACACACACATTATATATGTATGTATGTATGTATGTATGTATATATATACATATATATAATATATACATATATATATATATATATATATATATATATATATATATATATATATATATATATATATATATATATATATGTGTGTGTGTGTGTGTGTGTGTGCCTGAGAGATGATTAGATTATTAAGCAGCTTTTGCTATATATATATATATATATATATATATATATATATATATATATATATATATATATATGTGTGTGTGTGTGTGTGTGTGTGTGTGTGTGTGTGTGTAATATATACATATATATATATATATATATATATATATATATATATATATATATATATATATATGTATGTATATACATATATACATATACTATACACATACACACACATTATATATATATATATATATATATATATATATATATATATATATATATATATATATATATATATATATATATATATATATAATTTATGGATCCCGGGTCTGAGCACCCAAAATAGATTATACGATTATGACTCGAGAAGACTGGACATTAAAAAATATACTATACTATGACTCGTGACTGGGAACCAAACATATAATATTATATAAACTAGTAGTGGCAAGTTAAGCAATCTCTAGAATTCTAAACTCCCTTTATTGCTTTTACCTTAAGACTTTTACACTTTATAACATTAATACACGAATTCTGAGACTGTTAAATAACTCCCAGGCAGCAATAAATAAAACACTGAATATCCAAAAGTCTCTTAAGCACACTCAAAACCAAACTGGGTGATCACTCTTAAGTATTATCAACACTTATTCAATTCTCACTGTGGTTCTTAACAAGAATCGAGCAGTAACTGGTCTTAGTGATGATTGGAATAATAAACTCGTTACTAAAATCAATATATTCTATATAAATTACAAAACTTGAAAAGAATTTACATAACTAAAATAAGGCACTGGAAAAATTAATTCTGAATAAAACTTAGAATAGGACAAAAATGTTACGATCTGAAATTATGAAAGAACTTCGACTTGAACTATTATATCTGAATAAACCTCAAGTTAAGAAAAGAAATAATGCAACGAAAATAATACAAACGCTTGAGAAATTCTGAAATAACACAATGTTTAAGTTTGCCTCGTAAAGAATAATAGTTAACCAGATCACTTCACATAACCTATCCTGCCTACAGGGCCGTTTACAAAAAACGTTATACAATGCCAACACTCACCCTAATAAAATGAATTCAAAATCACCCTTAGTCTTGCGTAACAAACGATTTGCTTAGGGGCACAGAGTCACTTACGAGAGGACACACTAACGTACTGAACAGTTTAGACGAATAACACTGTTTGCCAAATATTACTCTCCCAAATGCTGTACGTACACCATGCCAGACGGCTCTCTCAGTCAGCTAGCTCTGCCCACCTATTGTTCCAGAAAAAAAAAAAAAAATAACCTCTCACCGGGTATTCGCAAACCTCCGAAAACACGTGGTAAAGAACATTTCAAAGCACCTGTCCTGAAATTCTCTCTCAAACATGACACAATACATCATAAAATATAAACCCTTGTTCCTATCTTGCATGAATCCTACAACACTTTCAAATAGACAACGTAAGACTTCATAACTAACTGTTATAACCCTTAGGGTTATTATAAGAGTTCTTATTATAATTGTTGTCAGTAATAAATGTAACTCAGTGCTAAAGGTCAGCGGAAACAAACACTCAAGAAAACTTAACAATATTTAATACTTAACAATAACAAAATTTAGATCAACCTTGTTAAAACTACAAATAACATTACTTAATAACAAGGAAGGACAAATAACGGTCCTTTGAATCACACTGGATTCCCTAAAACTAAGAAGCTAAGTCCTAACAAAGACAAGAGAAATATAAATTATAAACTTGGATCCAACAATTTGGCTGGCCAGAACAAAAAATTACCCTAATACTAATTACAAGAAAGAAGGAAGACGGAGTAAATAAAACAAGAAAAACCATCATAAATCCTACCTATCAACACAAAACTAATGTACACAAAACATTGTCTATAATAGACATACTGGAAGATATTATGTAGTCACGTCTTAAATATGACAATATATAAAAAAATCAAATGATGCAAAGGATGTAAATAGTTCTCCTCACTTCAGTGGATGAATCAGAGGAGACACAAAACTAGGGCCGTCATTCACTTGTCATAACAGCTATCAGGGCAGGTCCTGAACGCCAGGGCATAACCATAAAGGGCAAGCAATCCCAAACGAAAATCAGACACTCTATGTCTTACCTGGCGTCAGCCTCCCTACTGGCCACCTCACGAGCTTGCAAGCTCCCAAAACCACAGCAGCTGATTGGAGACGTAAGTGTACCAATTCCCTGGGAAGTCCTCCTCGTCAGGGAAAGGCAGAACTGGCTCGAGTCGCAGGTGACAAGAGCACCTGCAGACAACAGATCAATGCAAGGATCAAAAGCGTAATCCAAAGAATCGTCCAAATAAGTTGCCAAACAATCGTCATCCAGAGTCCAAATCACTATGCTGCTCAAGGTATATTATCAGGGGAGTGCTCAAGCCCGAACTGAATTCTGTCCGAGCACCAACGTCCAGACATCAAGTCGCGTTCATAAACACTCGTATGTAAAAAAAAACAATCGTTAAAACGATAGTTCGATAATATAAACAACCGGGGAGGAGGTGCCTAACCACACTGAGAATTGTTAAATTAAGCACTTTACACTTAAACACTCAAATTTCAAAGATAACATAAACAAATTCTCATACAAAACAAAGGCTATTCTGCCACAAAATGATTCTTAAAAACTAGTAATTAAACCTAGAAAAACAAGGCTGATCTAGACTTTCTAATACTAACATATGTGAAATAAAAGCTTAATTCTTAAAAAAAAAAAAAAAATATATAAATTATATATTCTAACTTGAATAAAGAATATAATTAGATTTACGATGAAAGTCTTACGTAATTTACATAAAATACTTATATCTACATGAGAGGGGCTCATTTTACAGGCTGGGTATCGTCTCTTCAATGCACAAATGAAAACAATATATGAAATATAAATAAAATTATGAATATATTACGATATTTACTCTACACTAGACCAACTTCGTAAGAATATATATATCACATTTATATCTACATATACATATGTAAACAATATATATATATATATATATATACATAAATATATATATATATATACATAAATATATATATATATATATATATATACATAAATATATATATATATATATATATATACATATATATATATATATATACATATATATATATATATATATAGGGCGAGGCAATTATGGACACCTTTTTAGAAACCTTTATACAAAATCTGTATTAATAATTTATGAAAAAAAATCAAGCACGCTTTCAAAAGAGGGAGGTCTCATCTATAAAAATTTTTATCTCATAATCATCAAAGAATTAGAAATTCCTATATTTCAGCAATAAAAGAAAATATCTTAAGAGGCGAGGGAATTTTGGACAGCGAGGCAATTATGGACACGTCTGTGTCTCCGTTAAGCAGCAACGCTCAATTTGCAAATTATGACAATTTGTGGTCACTATCAATATAAATATACTATAAAAAAATTATGGACTTACATAAGTTTTTGTGTCCGTAATCCAAGATTGTCAAATTTTGCCTCACCAAGAAAAAAGTGAGAAATTTGCCTGTCCAATTTTGCCTGACCATGGCTTTGAAAACTGTCCAATTATGCCTTACTATATGAATGTATAAATCAAACTTTATATTCAAGCACACGAATATACTATTATGTGTAAATCTACATATATGTAATCATGAGCATACAAAATAAGACATTAGGGGGGGGGGGGTTGCTGTTCTGCCCAGGGTGACACCCTAATAGGGGGTGACACCCTGAGAGGTACATCTACAAAAAGTTTGTATTTCTAGCTCGAAGGTTATGATATGATTTTCAAAAAGTTATTTAATACTGGGGACACACTCAAAGGTGTTGACAATCAGGCGTGGAACCTTCAAAAAGATCGACCAAATCATGGTGACATCCTCGAGAGGGGTGTCACACCAAATGCTACTAATATTTAAAAAAACTTTCTTTCATATACATTGTTCCTAGAATAATTCACATATCCAAATGAAAATTTCAGGGATTAGGGAAAATATATTTTCTGCTAATTTCCATGTTGGTAACTGCAATAGAAAAGACGCAGCTGGCATGTTGCCTTTTTGATATGGTGCTCAATGAAGCAACATTAGAGTAAACAGCATATTAGTGAGAGATATCAACGAGGGACAAGCTGATCCCATAAACAATATTAGTGCTAAGTTGTACGTATCTAGTTTATTCTTATTTTTACCTCACATTATGAACGACCCATCGAAGAGACACTTTTACCTACAAAAGATAACCTTACAGAAAAAGCAACCAAGAATGATAAAACAAAACAAGAATGAGAAAGGCATTTGCTCAAATAGTAACAAAAAGTGATGCAATCGAAGATTTAAGATAAAGAGATGAAATGAAGAAAAAGAAAGGGAAAACCCCAAAGAAAGGCACGAAGATAAAAACAAAACAAATAATGGAAATACAAAGTAACCAACTATTTCTCAATTTTCTGAGAAAAATGTGTGCAAACGCTCAAGTGAATATAAAAAGAAAATCTAAATTGACCAAGGTAATTAATAGTGATAATTCAAACTACTTGGATAGTCCTGATAGTGAATCAAAATGAATTTAATTCATTTTGGAAGAGCGTTTCACCTCCATATAAAGAAGCCACAGTTGTAGGAAAATGGTATGTGGTAACTTATAAAGATAAGGAGCGTCCATTATTTTGCATTGTTAGAGGAACAAAACGGGTTTTAGAGGAAGGAGGAGGCAAAGTGACTCACCTTGAGTTAAATAGCTTGAAACCACATATCATCATCATCTCCTCCTACGCCTATTGACGCAAAGGGCCTCGGTTAGATTTCACCATTAGTCTCTATCTTGATCTTTTAAATCAATACTTCTCCATTCAATATCTACTTCGCACTTCATAGTCCTCAACCATGTAAGCCTGGGTCTTCCAACTCTTCTAATGCCTTTTGGAGCCTGATTGAAAGTTTGGTGAAATAATCTCTTGGAGAGAGCGAAGAGCATGCATAAACCATCTCCATCTACCCCTCACCATGATTTCATCCACATATGGCCCTTGAGTGATCTCTCTTATAGTTTCATTTCTAATCCTGTCCTGCCAATTTAACTCCCAATATTCTTCTTATGGCTTTGTTCTCAAATCTATAAAATCTCTTGGATATTGTTTCATTGTTATGCCACGACTCATATCCAAACAGTAACACCGATCTCACTAACCTGATATATAGCCAACAAAACTGATATATAGCCACACTTTTATATGTAATTTTAGGCGATTTGATTTCCAGATTTTACTTGACCTAGCCATTGTCTGATTTGCTTTTTTCAATCTTTCATTGAACTCAAATACTTAATCCCTGTATTAGATATCATAGATAGTTCCTAAATATTTAAAAGACTCCACCTCATTAATCCTTTCTCCTTCCAATGATATTTCATCTTCTAATGCATGTTCCATTCTCCTCATCTCTGTCTTTCTTCTATTTATCTTGACCTGTGGTGTTCTGCTAATAAGGACAGCGTCATTAGCATACTCTAGGTCAGCAAATTTCCTGTTACCAACCCAGTTCAATCCTTCTCCAACATTCCCAACTGTTCTGTGCATTACAAAATGCATGAGGAGGATAAACAAACATAGTATTTTCAGGACAACGGACGTAGTGTGACACCTCTGTAATTATTGCAATCAGCCAGATCTCCTTAATTTTGGCGTTTCCACCACCACTCCAAGATTCCATTCATTAGGCTTTGCCTCTTCACGCCACATTCTACAAAATAATTTTGTAAGTAATCTAGGACTCACTTCATTTTCGGCCAATATTATCTTAGCAGTTATTCCATCGTAACCAGACACTTCCCTTCTCTTCGAGTTTTTTTAAACGATAGCATAGACTTCAAACACACTGAATTCATTGATGGGCACATCAAGGTCTTCCTCCGCTTCAGGTATATCACGACCCCACTAAAGTGCTCCATCCAACGTTGCCTTTCTTCATCTTCTGTTGTTATAACAGCTCCATCTCTCTTTTTGATAGTTATATGCTTCTTCTTTGCTCCCGTAGAGATTTCTATAATAATTCTATGTACAATTCTTATACCATAGTCACTCCCTGAATCCATAGCTTTGTCAGACTCGTCTGCTTTCCTGTCTAAATATTCTCTCCAGTCATTTCTGGCTTTTCTTTTGACCTCACTATCAATACTGGAATTGTTAGCATGCTCTACCTTGCAATTTTCATTACTTCCTCAAAACCTTTTAACAATCAACTTCTATCTTTGTCTCCCTTTTTATAGTATCCCAAGTCTTATTAGTTAATTGTTTGCTATTTGTCTCTTAAAGTCTCTAAGACTTCAAATTGATTCCTACATTCAATTGCAAAGATTTCTGTGCTCATCCTCTACAAGCTTAGTTGTATCAAACCTAGATATTTTATCTACATTTCTGTTGGGTGCTTTCAGTTTTAATTTCAGTGTAGCAAGAGGAGCTAGTGGTCACTACCAATATTTGCACCTCTATAGCTTCTTACACTTCTATGAGTCCTCCTTCTCTCTTTATCAATGGCTATGTGATCTATTTGATTTTTGTAACTGCCACATGATGAAGCCCAAGTTTATTTGTGGATGTCCTTGTGCTGGAAAAAGAATATCTCCAATGACAAGATTTTTTGTTGAACAAAAACTTATAAAATGTGCCCCATTTTCATTTGCAACTTCGCCAAGACCCTCAAATCCTATCACATTCTCTATACCTCGATTATTTTTTCCAACTTCAGCATTGAAGTCACCAATCACAATTTTCATATCTCTCTCTGGGATCTCATCTGTTACATTCTGCAATTCTTTATAGTATTCATCTTTCCTGTCTTCAGGGAAATCTTTTGTTGGTACCTAGTTAACTATAATACCCATAATGCACTGCTTTGATTTAAACTTTGCAAGTGACCATCTGCTACATACAGCTCTCCATTCCATTAATGACTTTTCTGCTATTGATATCGTCATTCCTACGCCTTCTCTTCCAACTCCATCTGTTCTTCCTGAGTAGATATATGTATTGCCTTGGTGTGAGTTCTTTACCAATCCTTTTACGTGTTTCACTTAGGGCTAAGAAATCCAAACTATATTTCATAAATTCATTCTCTACTTGCTGTAACTTCCAAATCTAATTCATCTTTCTAACATTCCAACTACCAATTTTCAATTTTTCTTTAGTATTTATTAACCGGGAGATTCTTAGCACCCTGTAACGCCCGAGACTGGGGACCATTCTTTCATTTTCGCTTTTCAAAGAATGACTAAATCCATAGAGGATTCATTGGGTAGAGTCATCAAAGGACAGCCAGTTACTTGTGATGCGCAGTGCCTAACTAAGGGTGAGGAACCACCAAATCTGTCATGGCGCGTCACGTGCGTCCAACACGGCTAAACGTTTTGTGCGTTTCGATCAACTGTCATAATTCAAATACGAGTGGCCCCACATGGCGCATGCGCGTGGGTAACGTACTGGACTGCATGCGTGAGGAACAAAACATGGTATTTCTATTTTAAAATAAATTTTTAAATATACTTACCTGGGAGTTACATATATATAGCTTAATCACGCGTTTCGTCGCGTGCACGGCAGAAATTCAAATTTAGCGGCAATCACCGCCAGGTGAGCAGGTGGTCATACGTGAGTGATCTCTCTCAGTAGGTAACTGGAACCATTCCCAATATTCCTCAGAAATTCCATGCCCCTGTTTTCAGAGGGGAGGATGGAAGGCCCTTTTATATATATAACAACCAGGTAAGTATATTTAAAAATTTATTTTAAAATAAAAATACCATTTTTAAATATGTAACTTCCCTGGTAGTTACATATATATAGCTGATTGACACCATTGGTGGCGGGTTAAAAAACCTCATCCCATCGGGAATTTGTATAATTATTAATAGCTACAGATTAGTAATACCAATAATCTGGTTCTTACCTGATAGTTATCCTGCCTCATTTGCCTGCATTCCTTAAGAGACTCAGCGATCAACCCAGGGGGCTGTAAAAGTCTCTGTGGGGTTGCCACAAGGTCCTCGATCTTAGCGTGGCTAGACAACCACCTTTGCTATGCTGGCATAGCCATGGACAATGATTCTAACTGCCTACTCAAAAAACTAAAAACACACACCATAAAAACTAACTTGACTTGCATCCCAGACTGTGGAAGGCTGCAACAACCTTCACAGACAACCTGTGATACCACGTTCAAGAAAAAGGCAAGGGTATATAATAAAAAAAGGTTACAGGGAAGAGGCAGTTGACCCTTCTCCAACTACGACGCCAGAGGTAACATGCGGACCCAGGGAGCAACAATCTTCATATTGGGTCTGGACTTCTTTAAGGTAGCAGTCTGCGAAGATTGATTTACTTTGCCAAAAAAGAAGCCTCCAAGATTGACTTCATTGACTTATTGTGTCTATAAGCCATAGAAGTCGCTACAGCTCTAACCTCATGTGGTTTTACCTTAAGGATTGGAAAACTCCTTTCCTCACAATTCTGGTGAGCTTCCCTTATCAAATCCTTAATAAAAAATGCCAGGGTATTCTTTGATAAAGGTAAAGAGGGCTTTTTAACTGAGCACCCGAGGTTGTCTGCTTGTCCTCTCAGGTTTTTGGATGCTTGAAGATAAAATTTCAGAGCTCTCACTGGACAAAGGCCTCTCTCCTTTCCCGTCCAACTAAGTGAGATAGCCCCGGAATGGTAAAGGATCTGTGCCAAGGTCGAGAAGGATTCTCGTTCTTGGCTAGAAAGCCTAGTTGAAGGGAGAAAACTGCATTGTCTCCATTAAAGCCCACCTTCTCTGATGGCTTGCAATTCTCCTACTCTCTTGGCTGTAGCCAACGCAACTAGGAATAGTGTCTTTTTGGTAAGATCCTTCCAAGAATCCTTGTCAAGAGGTTCAAACCTGCTTGGGGTCAAAAAGGCTAGGACTACATCCAGGTTCCAAGAGGGGGTTGGATTGTCCTTTCTCTTAGCGGTCTCAAAAGATCTAATGAGATCCGAGAGATCCTTGTTACCTGACACGTCAATGTGTCTGTGACAAAAGATGGAGGCTAGCATGCTGCGGTAACCCTTGATGGTACATACAGCCAACATTTCTTTCGTTCGCAAATGCAACAGAAGGTCTGCTATTTAGGCTATAGAGGTACTGGTAGAGGAAAATTGTTAGTCCTGCACCATTCTCTAAACACGTCCCACTTTGATTGGTAAACCTTAACTGTGGACGTCCTCCTAGGTCTCGCGATAGCTCGCGCAGCTTCCCTTGAAAAGCCCTTCGCTCTTGCCAGCTTTTCGATAGTCGAAAGGCAGTCAGATTGAGAGCTGGGAGATTTTGATGGTACCTCTCTATGTGTGGCTGTTTGAGTAGATAGCTCCGACTTGATAACGCTCCGGGGGTATCTACCAGCCACTCCATCACTTCTGCAACCCAAGGTCTCATGGGCCAAAACGGAGCTATCAGGGTCATGCGGGTGTTGTTCGACTCCCTGAACTTTTTCAAGACTGTCCAGGATCTTGAACGGGGGAAAAGCATACACGTTTAGTCCTTCCCAGTCAATGAGAAAAACGTCCACCGCAGCTGCTTCCTGGTCTGGGACTGGAGAGCAATAAACTGGTAACCTCTTTGTCATCTATGTAGCGAAAAGGTCTATAGAGGGTTCTCCCCACAGGGTCCACTCTGTTGTGAGAACTTGCCTTCCTCTGCTGAGAAGATCCGCCCTGACGTTCTTTTCCCTTTCTATAAAGCGAGTTACGGGGGTTATGTCCCTCGCTTTTGCCCACAGTAGGAGATCTCTCGCAGCCTTGTAAAGGGAATCTGAACGAGTGCCTCCCTGCTTCCTGATGTAGGCCAACGCTGTGTTGTCTGCGTTGACCTGAACTAATTTACCCTGGACTTCCTACTGAAAGTGCATTAGTGCTAGGTGAATGGCCATTAGCTCCTTGATGTTTATATGCCATTCCCTCTGAAACTCTTCCCACAGACCCGAAATCTCGGCCTTACCCAGAGTTGCACCACACCCCATGTCTGAGGCGTCTGAATACAACACTAGGTCGGGGTTCCTCTGTTGATGTTCGAGGCCTTCCAAGAGTTTGTTGGCATCGACCCACCAAATCAAATGATTCCTGATCCCCGGAGAAATAGGAATCCAGGTTTCTAGACCTTGACCTTTCGTCCAATATTTTGAAAGATGGAATTGAAGAGGCCGTACATGAAGTCTTCCCAGGGATACGAACTGCTCGATCAATAAGAGGGTACCCAGCAGACTTATCCATCCTCTTACCGAGCAGGTCCGTCTGTCTAGGAAGTATTGCACCTTTTCTAGGCAATCTAGAATGCGTTTTGTGGCTGGAAAAAACGTGAAAAACCACTGACTGAATCCTCATCCCCAGGTAGATGATGTTTTGCGAGGGTGTCAGTTGAGATTTGGACAGATTTACCACCAGACCTAACTGTTGCGTCAAAGACATTGTAACCTGAAGACCCTCCAGACACTTTCCTTGCGAACTGGCTCTGATTAGCCAATCGTCTAAGTACATTGAAATCCGTACTCCCTTCAGATGTAGCCAGCGAGCCACGTTGACAACCACTCGGGTGAAAACGTAGGGAGCCATGCTCAATCCAAAACAGAGTGCTTTGAACTGATAAGTAGTTTCTTGGAACACAAATCTCAGAAATTTTCTGTAGTTCGGGTGGATTGGGACGTGGAAAAACGTGTCCTGCAGATCTAAAGACACCATCCAGTCTCCTTGTCTGGTGCCTGCTAGGACTGACGCAGAAGACTCCATGGTAAACTTGACTTTGCTTATGAACTTGTTCAGAGGACTTACGTCCAGAACAGGTCTCCAAACCCCCGAGTTCTTTGGAACTAGAAAATGTCTGTTGTAAAATCCCACTGACGAGAGGACTTCTACCACTTCTATTGCTGCTTTTGACAGCATCTGGTTAGCCTGCTCTTGAAGAGCTGTTGCCAATAGTGGAATACATGTGTCTGGAGATTGAGTTCACTTTTTGGGTTTCGGTTGCTGTTTGGGGTTACGAGGTTACCCTCCAGCAGCCATTCTCTGTCCTCTTCTAGACAAGCTCTCCCACCAAAGGGCTGACGCGTGGGGGGAGCTACCTTCTCCTTCCTGGCTAAAAAGTTAGTCGGAAGCACTTCCTCGCAGTCCTTTGTAATCAGATCTTGCGTTGCTTGTGCGTAAGAGCTGCCGATAAGTCCTTCACTAGCTCTGAAGGGAAGAGGAATTTGGTCAAGGGAGCATACAAGAGCTCTGCTGTCTGAGCGAGAGTCAATCCTGCAGACAGGAAAGAAAACAGCATAGCTTTCTCAATAAAACCTGCTGTGAAAAAGGGTTGTGAGTTCGACCGACCCGTCCCTCACAGCTTATCTAGACAGGCAAAAAGGTGCATCTGCGTCTTGTTCTTATCATCTGTGATGTCTGCGAGACTCCTAGAGTCCAGTCCATCAAGCAGAAGACCTCAATTGTTCTGAAGATACCCTTCAGCAAGTGATCCATCTCCGATGTGGACCGCATCACCTTAGCCATAGTCATGGCTGAACTACGTGAGGCGTCAACGAAAAGGAGAAGTCTCCCTGGGAGGAGGTAGGAACTTCCAAACTGAGAACCTCCCCAGTCTTGTACCACACACAGGATCTAGAAGCCAATCTCGTAGGGGGAAAGGAAAAGGTTGTCTTTACTTGTTCTTTCTCTTGAGAATCCAATCGTTCAGAGTCGAAAAAGACTTTAAGACCGATCAGGCTAACACTGTTTCCTTGAGAGAGGAAGATTCCTGGGGTCTACCCTTCAAAAACTGCGAGGGCAGGCTGCTGAAAAGTCCTCCGGATATAAGTCCGCCAGAACTGCAAGTAATCTTTAAGATCTGCTGCATGAAGAGTTTTCTGCGTCCAGATCGCTGCGAGGGAGCGTCTATGAGCGCTGCAGCTAGCGTGCATTCTTGACGCGATGATGTTCTCCATCCTGACGCGGGAAGCGGCCCGCTCGCATGTGTCCAGCATGCTGCAAGGAAGCATCCTGCTTGCGTGCAAATCTCTTTTTGTCTAGCAGGAAGGGAAAAAAAAATAAACGTAAAACGACAGCCTCGTCTGGGAGCTGCGTCAACCGACAGCGAGGATAACACTTTTACCTTGCCGTACCAATGGCGAGGGCGAGCGTACTAGGATGCATCAACAGGATCGCTCGAGGGGACGTCAGTTCGCTGATCAAGGTCTAACATCTCCCTTCGCCTTTCGACTTTCCTTCTCCCAGGGGTTGGGAAGCATGGAAGAGGTCCCGGGCTAGGAGTATGACAGACACGAACGGACGCACCCTCCACTGCACTGCGTCATGCTTACGTGCCACTGAAGACTAGCACTTTTAACGATTTCACATTAGACCATAGTAGACCGACCCGTTGCGAGAGATTATACTCTTTCGCCAAGGGCTAGAAAGAAAATACAATAGGCTATATGATTAATACTAGTATTCTCAAAATCGAAATATTAAATAACGATACAAAGTATTGTGAAACTATAACGATCATCAAGAGTACTACATAGCGTAAATTGACTGTACACTAGTGAGATCTCTATATAAATCGAAAATTAACTAAAGGAATTATACTAATAAGACAAATATATACTTGAATATAATATATTTCACTACATTATAAAAATTAAAATACATATGCTTAGTAAGTTAGTATTTTTACATTTCTTGCGAGAAAAAGAAAAGAATTTACATATTTGCAAGTCATACTATGTAGATTACGTCACAAGATTGTGACGTCATAGCGATGGTGGACTGATTTCCTTCAAGGCATTCAGATCTCGCCCTGCTAAGAGTTTACGTCAAATGATTGTGACATCATAATGTTTTTCCTTCCATTATATCTTTAAGAGCTGTTCGTTAGTTAATAAAGTAGGGGGAAAAAATTCCTTGATCATATCCATTTCAATCTTACGAACACAGAGAAGAAGCAAATACACACATGCCCTCTGCTACATACTGCGTAGGAATCAAGAGCAGCTTGGAAGCCGGTCTAGCATTACACACAAATTTTAACAACAGAGGAGCCATCTTGAAAATCAAGTTAAATTAAACTGTCCAAGTTGGACCAACAAAAAACTATCTTATTCCTGTGAAAAAGGAAAATCCGATATCTTCAATAGTCGAAAGGCAGTTAGTGAAAGCCATAAACAATAAACAATGGGTACTTCACCAAATTTGTAGACAAAGCAAACCTACAACGAAACGAATTTCCGACGTGTTGACTCGATCAACGGCAGGGAATTTCTGAGGAATGTTGGGAATGGTTCCAGTTACCTCTGAGAAAGGGCGCTCACGTATAACCACCTGCTCACCTGGCACCTGGCGGTGATTGCCGCAAAATTTGAATTTCTGCCGTGCGAGCGACGAAACACGGGATTAAGCTATATACTGTATATGTAACTACCAGGGAAATTACATATTTAAAAATTTTGTTTTTAGCCGCAGTAGACGTGCGTCTCCGAGCTGTCAACATGAAGGAAGAATTAATTACCGCAGTGTACCAGCCAATACCGGATCCCAGACATCGCCATCATAAAGATCTGAGTGTGATCCAGAAATTCTGGATGGAGATTAGTTCAGAACTGGAAAATAAGGATATCAGTATGTATCTAATTTGCCCTTTATTAGAATATAATGATACATTTATAAGCAAGAACATTTTACTTTTCCATAGAATTAACTAGATATGCATAAACTCTAGTATACCGGTATACAATGAATTATAAAATATGAATACTATACGGAAATTACAGCAAACAGTTTCGAGAACATTACATAGATCCATAACGACTAGCGGTGCTGCACTGTCGGTCTTGTAACCGTTGCTCGTTGTCTGGTTGGGCCACACCCGCAAAAGACGGACATGCTTATACACGCACGAGGCCGCTTATCCGTGTTGGACGCACGCGACGAATTCGGTGGGGCCTTTGCCAAAAGCAAGTGACCCCTGCCGGTCCATACTAATTCCACTAAGATTATCCGCCAGGCCTCAGGAGTAGAGTATCCAAAGCGCCAAACGAATACATACCTTTTTCAAATCACAGTTGTAATTAAAGGTCCTTTATTTATGGAACCCAGGCCTTAACGAAAATGGTTAGTTCCATCTATAAAGAACAGAAGTAGTTTTTTGGGCATTCAGTTTAAGTAAATAGACAAGTCTTATATTCAGGCATTTATTTTGTTACGTATATGGCTATAATAGATATTGAATTGTTCACATTCATTTCAGGTTTGTATTGTACATATTTTTTCATTAGTAATAGATTTCATTAATACTTTCTTTAAAAAGAAAACCTTTTTCTTTTTCCGTTTTTTCATAAATCAATATTTTTCCCTTGAAGTAAATGGTTAAAAATATTTTCAAATAACTATCATTTACCTATATTTTTGGTTAAAACTATTCAGAAAATATATAAATGCATATAAGAATATAAAACATAAGAAAATTACAAAATCTATTTGTTAATAACCTAACATTATGAATTAGTTGTTTTTTTCATTTAAGTTTCCAATATTGCCTCACCATTTTTCGAGGTGAGGCAAAATTGGACACAAGATATTCCAGATTTTTTAATAATTTTTTTTTATTCTAAACCTCCTTTAGTATCATCAACTAATTTTTTTTAAGAAATAATAATTTCTATTATTATTTCTGAGAAGCCCTAAAATGGAGGTGAGGCAATTATTGGACACCCATATTCAACAATTTTTTAGTGGTATTTAATACTTTTTCAAAACCAAACATACTAATATTTATAAAGTAGAAGGTTGGGAAATTTCTAACAGCATTATAGTTTTTGAAAATTATAAATAGTTTTTAGAGATATTGCAGCTGTCCAATTTTTGCCTTACTTGTCCAAAATTGCCTCTGTCCAAAATTGCCTTACCCTACTATATATATATATATATATATATATATATATATATATATATATATATATATATATATATATATATATATATATATATATATATATATATATATATATGTATATATATATATATATATATATATATATATATATATATATATATATATATATATATATATATATATATCGGTATATTATCAAAGTTGTTGTTGGGGTATTAAAGCCAACACTTGTTGTTGGCACGGGCCTTTCCCTTGGGAGAGGGGAAATATACGGTTCAGCCTCCTTTAACGAGGAAAAGGCCTTATTATATCGAGCACGAAACGTGTTAAAATAAAGGGAATAAAAATCCCGTGGCTCCAAACGAGGACCATTTAGAGAATCCGGGATCCCACCCAACATTTCATGGGCGAGGAAGACGGGGGAAAAGATTTTGGGGGTGGGCGGGTAGTTGCTGGCCCCTCGATAACATTCACCAAGAACTCTTAGAAAAAGAAGCCATGATTCCAGGCAACGGACGTCCATTCCTAATCGATTTACTCTGAGATATATCTTCTGATGACTGACTTTGCTTTCGTTTTTATAGAATGTATATCATTCGTTTCTAGTAAAAGTCTGCAATTCCCTTGCAAGTAAATTCTGCATAAAAAATTTAGTGAAAAAAAAATCCATGACATTGGATGACAATACAGTGACAAGGAAAACCGTTTTCTTAATAATTGGCTTTAATCAAAATACAGCAGTCTCCTGAACTGTATAAAAAAAAAAAAAACTATTAGCTGTATTCGAAGAGAATAATGAGCTTAATACAGAAGCCTCCTGAATTGTATAAAAAACTAACAGCTGTATACAAAAGGAATAATGGGCTTTAGTCAAAATACAGCAATCTCCTGAATTACACGAAAATCCAACAGCTGTATCCAAAATAAAGTAATTATCTATTAATCATTGGTTAATAGATCTCATGTGACCTGTTGATACTTACACAGGACAAGGCACGGTAATGAAATTTATATCATTAATGTTTTCATTTAGTGGCAAACGCTTGTGAAATACTTATTAA
>NC_090743.1:78597658-78627658 GCF_036898095.1 Palaemon carinicauda | reverse complement strand
TTTCTTGAACAATAGACTTCTTGATACATCTTTTGCTGAATTTTCTTTCATGGGATACAAAAATAATTCAATCGTTTGGGAAAAAAAATAGATTTCGTAATACGTCTTTGGCTGAATTCCCATTTGCGTATCTAACCAGTTTATGCTCAATTCTTACGTATAAACCTTTTAACTAGACGATTTCATTCATGAAATTCTTAAAAACATTATTTTTGCTGAATTTCAATTTACGTTTTCATGAAATTTATATTAAAGTCTCGTGAATAAACCAAAGCTTAATAACTGTATACACAAGCAACCAAATCATTGTAACGAAAGTGAATGGTAAGTTTTGAAAGCATCTACAAGATGAGAAGAGATTAACCTTAAACTTCACCATGGCATTTGGAAGACTTGTGAACTTAAAAAATGTATTTTATGGCATATTTCTAGGTCAAGCCTTTATTTTTTTTTCTTCTTTCTCTTCCGCATTTTCTATGGCTACAGAAGTAAGATTTTAATTGTTCTCTTTATTTGAATATAGAAGGTAATTTATATATGAGAAGCAATAAATAAATCTATAATAAGGATCTAAATAAAAGTTCATGTCTCCAAAGAGGAAGATTTCCTGAACACTATTCTGGACTTCATCTTCCAAGACATCGATGAGAGAGAGAGAGAGAGAGAGAGAGAGAGAGAGAGAGAGAGAGAGAGAGAGAGAGAGAGAGAGAGAGAGTCCCTCTCCAGGTTCTACCCTGTGATGACAAATATCAGACTGAAAAGTATTGAACAATGACAGTTTTAGGGGGGAAAATCAGCCTTTCTTTTCCCTGGAAAACACACTTCATAACCAATGGCTTCCTGGAAACGCCTTATAAGAGTCACATCTGCTTTCGGTAACCATTTCTTAAATTTGCTTCAAGGAAAATGTAAGAGGATACAAAATCTAACATCTGTACCCAGAATAAAGGAATTTTTTTTTCTTTCTTTTTTTAGATATCATGTGATCTATTGATACTTATACTAAGCAAGACGCTGCGAATTTTTCGCGTGTTTCATTTTCGCAGTATAGTTATTAAGCGAAAATAATTTGGCAAATTCAACGATAAAAAATTATAGGAAACGAACGGACCATAAATAACACAAAGGACAACCTCACCAAAATAATATGAATTGTTATTATCTTTCACGTAAAAATTCACTGTAAACTCGTTGTTTAATTCATACACTTTAGAGAAATAATAACTTTTGTATGTTATTTCTTTCAATTTCCTTTTCCATCTAATCCTCTTCAACATTTTAAAGTTTCATTTGCAGTGTTCATCAGTAGTTTCCCTTTAAAACTCTGGTGTAAAAGGTTTGGGAAACTGCGTGTTTGTAACAGATGTCACACTTTCTGGTTCCACTTCACCATAAAATACGTTTTCAAATAGAAAAAAAAAACTGAGTACGCAGAAGCATTACAAAGCTCTGCGACAGAGGAAAAAAACAGTGGGTGTACCATTTACTGATACCCATAAGTGAACAAAAAGGGGTTGGACAAACAGCTCTCGCATGTCGAATTGAAAGGGAGAAAATTCCTAAATTGAAATTAAGAAAAATTATATCTGAGAGCAAGAAAAATCCAAATTCAAAGGAAAAAAACCTAAATTGAATGGAAATAAAGCTTTCGACTGAAAAAAAAAGAGACTCAATTGAAAGGAAGAAAAATTCAATTCCATGGAAATAAAGCTCTCAATTGAAATGAGGAAAAACTCAATTTCAACAAAGAAAAACTCAATTTCAATAAAGAAAAACTCAATTTCAATAAAGAAAAACTCAATTAAATGCAAACAACACTCTCAATTGAAACAAAGAAAAACTCAATTGAAGGGAAGAAATATTCCATGGAATGGAAATAGATCTCTCAATTGAATTGAAATAAAACTCAATTGAAATGAAGAAAACCTCGATTAAAGGCAAGAAAAACTCAATTGAATGGAAATAAAGTTTTGAATTGAAATGAAAAAAACATCAATCAATGGGAAGAAAAACTCAATTAAAATGAAAAAAAATGGGAAGAAAAACTCAATTAAAATTAAAAAAAAAACACTTGATTGAATGGAAATGAAGCTCTCAATTGAAATGAAGATAAAATTAATCGAAGGGGGAAAACTCAATTGAATGGAAATGAAGCTCATAATTGAAAAAAAGAAAAACACAATTGAAGGGAAATTGAAAGGAAATAAATTTCTCAATTGCAATGAAGACAAATTTCAATTGAATGGATATAAGCTCTAATTGAAATGAACGAAAACTTTATTGAAGGGAAGAAAAACTCAATTGAATGGAAGAAAAACTCCATTGTAGGAAAAAACTCAGTTGAAAAGAAATAAGGCTCTCAACTGAAATGAAAAAAACACTACCGAAAGGAAGAAAACTAAATTGAAGAGAAAAAACTCAACTGAATAGAAATAAAGCTCTCAACTGAAATGAAAAAACTAAATCGAAAGGAAGAAAAACTCAATTGAAGAGAAATAACTCAATTGAATAAAAATAAAACTCAACTGAAATGAAAAGAAACTCAATCGAAAGAAAGAAAAACTCAATTGAAAAGAAAAAACTCAATTAAAAAGAAAAAACTCAATTGAATAGAAATAAAGCTCTCAACTGAAATAAAAAAAACTCAATCGAAAGGAAGAAAAACTCAATTGAGAAGAAAAAACTCAATTGAATAGAAATAGAGCTCTCAATTGAAATTAATAAAAACTCAATCGAAAGGGAGAAAAACTCAACTGAAGAGAAAAAACTCAATTGAATAGAAATAAAGCTCTCATATAAAATGAAAACAAAAATCAATCAAAAGGAAGAAAAACTCAACTGAATAGAAATAAAGCTTTCAACTGAAATTAATAAAATCTCAATCGAAAGGAAGAAAAACTCAACTGAAGAGAAAAAAACTCAATTGAATAGAAATAAAGCTCTCAGTAACTGAAATAAAAAAAAACTCAGTCGAAAGGAAGAAAAACTCAACTTAGAAGAAAAAATTCAAATGAATAGAAATAAAGCTCTCAGTAACTGAATTAAAAAAAACCTCAATCGAAAGGAAGAAAAACTCAATTGAGAAGAAAAAAACTCAAATGAATAGAAATAAAGCTCTCAGTAACTGAATTAAAAAAGCCTCAATCGAAAGGAAGAAAATCTCAATTGAGAAGAAAAAACACTCAAATGAATAGAAATAAAGCTCTCAGTAATTGAAATAAAAAAAACTCAATCGAAAGGAAGAAAAGCTCATTGAGAAAAAAAAACTTAAATGCATGGGAAAAAAGCTCTCAATTGAAATTAATACAAATTCAATCGAAAAGAAAAAACTTAACCGAAGAGAAAAAACTGAAATTGAATAGAAATAAAGCTCTCAGCTGGAATGAAAAAAAACTCAATCGGAAGGAAAAAACTAAATTGAGAAGAAAAACCTCAATTGAATACAAATAAAGCTTTCAATTGAAATGGATAAAGACTCAACTGAAAGGAAGAAAAGCTCAAATGAAGAAAAAAAACTCAATTGAATAGGAATAAAGCTCTCAATTAAATTAATAAAAACTCAATCGAAAGGAAGAAAAACTCGGCAGAAAAGGAAAAACTCAATCGAATAGAAATAAACCTCTCAAATGAAATGAAAAAAACTCAATCGGAAAGAAAAAACTCAATTAAGAAGAAAAAATTCAATTGAATTCAAATAAAGCTCCCAATTGAAATGAATAGACTCAATTGTAAGGAAGAAAAATTCCAATTAAGAAAAAAACTCAATTGAATAGGAATAAAGCTCTCAACTGAAATGAAAAAAACTCAATCGAAAGAAAGAAAAACTCAACTGAAGAGAAAAAAACTCGATTAAATAGAAATAAAGCTCTCAATTAAAATTAATAACAACTAAACCGAAAGGAAGAAAAACTCAACTGAAGAGAAAAAACTCAATTGAATAGAAATAAAGCTCTCAATTGAAATTAATAAAAACTCAACCGAAAGAAAGAAAAACTCAACTGAAGAGAAAAAACTCGATTGAATAGAAATAAAGCTCTCAATTGAAATTAATACAAACTCAACCGAAAGAAAGAAAAACTCAACTGAAGAGAAAAAGACTCGATTGAATAGAAATAAAGCTCTCAATTGAAATTAATAAAAACTCAACCGAAAGAAAGAAAAACTCAACTGAAGAGAAAAACTCGACTGAATAGAAATAAACCTCTCAATTAAAACTAATAAAAACTAAATCGAAAGGAAGAAAAACAACTGAAGAGAAAAAACTCAATTGAATAGAAACAAAGCTCTCAACTGAAATTAAAAAAAGCTCAATCGAAAAAGAAGAAAAACTCAACTGAGAAAAAAAAAACTCAATTGAATAGAAATAAAGCTCTCAATTGAATCTAATCATATCTCAATCAAAAGGAAGAAAAACTCAACTGAAGAGAAAAAACTCAATTGAATAGAAATAAAGCTCTCAACTGAAATGAAAAAAAAAACTCAATCGAAAGAAAGAAAAACTCAACCGAGAAGAAAAAACTCAACTGAATAGAAATATATCTCTCAATTGAAATGAATAAAAACTCAAACGGAAGGAAGAAAAATGCACCTAGAAGCGACAGTGTCGAAGCAATGAAAGAGGCTCGTTAATAAATTTCCTTTTATTATTCTGAATATTCAAATCAATCATGACCAATTATATATATATATATATATATATATATATATATATATATATGTGTGTGTGTGTGTGTGTGTGTGTGTGTGTATGTATATATAATATATATATAAATATATATATCTATTTATATATATACAGACATATACACACACACGTGTATATATATATATATATATATATATATATATATATATATATATATATATATATTTATTTATTTATATACATATATATATATATATATATATATATATTTATATAGATTTATATTTATATATATATATTTATATTTATATATATATATATATTTATATATATATATATATTTATATATTTATATATATATATATATATTTATATTTATATATATATATATATATATATATATATATTATATATATATATATATATATATATATATATTCATATATATATATATATATATATATATATATATATATATATATATTTATATATATATATATATATATATATATATTTATTTATATATATACATACAGTATATAGACAAATATATACACACATTATATATATATATATATATATATATATATATATATATATATATATATATATATATATATATATATATATATATATAATTTCAAATCTAACCATCGCAGTTTTATGATAATTTACTGAAACCTTTATTCGTCACATCGTCAAGGTACAAAAATAATACTTCACCTGATATTGGTTTACAGAATAAGAATCCATTTGGAATTTATAATTGCCCTTTGGGGGTCTTTTCATTTCCGCGCTCATGTTACAAATTTGAAAGGTCAGGTTGTGCAGCAGCTGTAGAGTATTCAACATTATTAACTTCACGCGGATATCTAATATAATCTGACCATCTATTGATGCTTTCCATTGGTTAACTTTATAACATAAAGTTGCCGGATAAACAAAGAAAATTTAAGTTGAATTCACAATGTATTTTATCGATAGAATTCACCCCATATAATAAAAAAGGAAGTGTCTGTGTATACAAACATACATACATACATATATATATATATAAATATATATATATATATATATATATATATATATATATATATATATACATATATATGTTGTATATATACATATATATATACAAACATATATATATATATATATATATATATATATATATACATATATATATACATATATATATATATATATATATATATATATATATATATACAGTCCCGCTCAGCTCTCGTCGTCCCTCGGGTAGGGGAGAGCAGGGTTGATTGATTGATTTAAAATTCTCTGCCATCCTGACATCGGTGTCCATAGTTCACAGACACCGATATTGTTTGTTATAAGTAAAAAATAAAAGAGTATTTTATTTAAAACCATCAGAGCGAAGATGTCATTATAAAAAAAATTGAATAGTTTTAAAAAGACCTGCTTCGGAAATAAATCTAAAAAATCCCGTTAGTGTACCACCCATGTGTCATACGAGCACATATAGTAACGATATTTCTCTTTTTTGTATATATTATCCATTGTATCTTCGCTTCCCCTCGCACTGACAGTAACATGTATTAACCTGTCTGCCTACGTCACTGCTAACTGTTAATAGAACTGGTTGCCAGTTTGACAAGAAATAGCATGTTTATATTTTGTGACCTTCTTTCTGGGACCTAGTGTCTATATATACTCGATTGTCGTAATAAAGTTACTCAGTTGCATTCATCTCGCCTTTGACTCACAACCTACTCTTGCTCTGTTACATTGGTGACCCGGGAGTGCAACTCGCTCCTCCTGACTCCCCCCCCCCCCCCTGTTACTATGGCGGACTCCACAGAAGTTGGCGCCATCCCATTCAAACTTTCGTCGTTTGCCAGCGGAGTGGCGTTTACTTGGTGGCGTTTACTTGGTTTCAGTGTGCGGAAGTCCAGTGTCGCATCAAGGGCGTGACTCGCTCAACCACCAAAGCCGATTATGTTCTCGCAGCGATACCCGAGGACACCTTCATCCAAGCGGTTAACAATTGCACTGTAATTGTTCAGTGGCTACTTTCCTCATGGCAACGGAAGAAGAGACTCTTTAGCTATGGAAATCAGCTCTTCTAGGAGGACACTCCAAAATCAAACCATTGTTCTCTAGTCTTGGATAGTGCCATAGCCTCTGAACCATGGTCTTCCACTGTCTCTTGGGGTAGAGTCCTCTTACTTGAGGGTAAACTTGGGCACACTATTCTATTCAATTTCTCTTCCTGTTGTTTTGTTAAACTTTTTATAGTTTATATAGGAAATAATTTTCATGTTGTCTCTGTACTTGAAATATTTTATTCTTCCTTGTTAACTTTCCTCACTGGGCTATTTTCCCTGCTGGGGCCCCTGAGCTTATAGCATCTTGATTTTCCTACTAGGGTTGTAACTTAGTAAGTAATAATAATAATAATAATAATAATAATCTCCGACTCGCTTTGTGAACAAGGGGACACCCCAGTAGCGTATGACGCCCTCAAAACATACTTTCACCAGCAGTACTCGCCATCGCCAGCCGCCCGTATAGCAAAGCTTTTTCAGCTATCTCAACAACCGTTGGGGGACCAAAGGGCTTTGCTCACCCTCAGGGAAATGGCCAGTATCGCTCGCCTGCAACCTGTCGCAGATGGCTCTCCTCGCGAGGTGAACCTACTTTGTGCCCTTTAGATACGCCATTTACCCGAACCTGTACACGCTGCCATACCCGATGTCAATAGTTTATTCATAAAGGAATTGATGAGCTAAGTCAACGCCCTCATGGACAGCCACTTCACGACCTTCAAGACCTCAACCAACGCCTCGACTCCTGACGAAGAGGATACCTATTCAACGTCAACTGAAGCTGACGTGAATGCCGTAGGACACGCACGCCTACCCCGTGACATGCCAGAGCGGCAACAAAGCATCCCATCACCCACCACTCGCTCGCTCCCCAACCAACGACTTCTACAGCCACTTACTGCCGCCCATCGGTCGCAGTTTTGTAGTCTGCTACTACCACTCCAGATTTAGGGCTGCCACGAACAAATGTGCCAAGCATTGTTTGTGGCCAAAAACTAATGTAAGTACGCCATCGCTCATGGTGGTGGCCTCCCGTGTTTTTAATCTTTTCTTTTTACATGATGCAGGAACAGGCGTGCGATTTTTGGTAGACCCGGGTGCTTGTCATTCTCTTTTGCCAAAGGAACTCTTCAGGACACGACATAATATAAGTCTGCCGACGTCCACCTGGTAACTGCTAACGGATCTGCGATACCCACCTACGGTTACGAGAACTTCACACTATCATTTGGAAACTGCAAATTTAATTGGAAGTTTCTCGTTGCTGACGTCACATTGCCAATCCTTGGTGCGGATTTCCTCTCCTGAAGGGGTATTATCAGGTGGCTATGAACCCAGAAGACATCCCCAAGACCGCCATCACCACTCCCTTCGGTACATACACCTTCAATTACTCCTGTTTTGGCCTTCGTAATGCTGGGGCCACTTTTCAACGTCTCATGGATGGCATCTTAGAGGACCTCCCCTTCCGTGTATGTTACATGGACAACATAGTTGTGTTCTCTTCCTCAAAAGAGGAACACTTCTGTCACCTGTACATCGTGCTCGACCGCCTGCAACAAAACGGCTCTGTAGTCCAGTACGACAAGTGTACCTTTGGCGCCAACAAAGTGTCGTTCTTAGGGCACCGCATCACTCCTGAAGGAGTCCATCCCCTCCCTGAGAAGGTAGCAGTCATTCAGAACTTCCCCACGCCCTCGACCGTCAAAGAACTTCAGGAATTCTTGGGCATGATCAACTATTATCACCGTTTTCTGCCAGCCATTGCCATCACTCTTGCTCCCTTCTACGCCTCCCTCGAGGGCAAGCAAAAAGACCTGAAGTGGGGTCCCCCTTCAAGAGGCGGCCTTCTGCAACGCAAAGAATGCCCTATCAACCTCTGCTGCTCTCACTTTTCCCATCCCACATGCCTCTCTCCTCTCCACCGATGCCAGTGACGTCACTATTGGTACAGTACTCGAACAGGTGGTTAACGGCTCGCCCCACCTATTGGCTTTCTTCAGCAAAAAACTGTCAGAATAGGGTTATTCTACCTTCAATCGCAAATTGCTGGCGGTACACTTGGCCGTCCGTCACTTTCGCCATTTCTTAGAAGGTATGCCCTTCGTCATTCGCACAGACCACATGCCTCTGGTGCATGCCTTCACTCGACAGCCTGATGCCTGGTCCGCCCATTAACGGCGAAATCTCTCCGCCGTGGCTGAATACAATTGCACCCTTCAACACGTCTCTGGAAAAATGAATCCCATTGCCGATGCCCAGTCAAGAAACATGTTGGCCGCCGTTCAACTGGGATTGGATTAAGACGCCTTGGCGGAAGCCCAACGACAGGGATTCCGAGTAACAAGCATGTAGGACATTCTGCACATCCCTCCGTTGGGAAGACATCTCCCAACACCACCCTCCTCTGTGATGTCAGTACTGGTAGACCGCGACCGTGGATTCCTACTCCCATGCGCAGACAGGTGTTTAATTTCATTCACGGCCTTTCACATCCCTCGTGCCGTTGTTACTTGTTTTACTTGTTTGGGTTTAAATCCAACCCTCCACTGAAGTCGAGAGAACTAATTCTCCGGCGGGTCCATATTAATCATCTAACGAAACATTTTCATTATAACTTATACAATTCTTTGATTGTAGCATCTTCCAAATCATATGATCTTGTGAAAAGTAATGTCTTTAGTTTCTTCTTAAATTCAATTGCTCCCTTTAGGTCCTTCATTTCAGTTGGCAGTTTATTATAATGTCTAGGCGCACAGTAGCTAAAAGCCCTTTCACCAAATTTACTATTTGTTCTTGGTTCAGATAGCCTATGTTTGTCACTCATGTGTCTTATGTTAACATTTGTTTCCAGTTCTAGTTTATTGAGGCATTCTTTTAGATATTTTGGTTCATTTTGGTTCAGTATCTTAAACGTTAGTAAGAGTAGCTTGTATTCAATTCTCGCTTTTACCGTCAGCCAGTGTAATTTAATTAGTGCAGGGGTAACTCTTTCCCTATTGTGTAGTCCTTTTATTAATCTAGCAGCTCTGTTTTCTACTCTCTGAATTTTCTTCAGCTGATAATTTGGTAAGCCATAGAACAGTGAGTTGCAGTGATCAATTCTTGAAAATATGTGGTGATTAATGAGTATGGCCATAGATTTTTCATCTAAGTATTTACTAATAAATGCTATGTTTCTAATATGATAGTTACAATTTCTTACCATATTATTTATATGTTCATTCATTGTCAGTCTATCATCCATGATTACTCCAAGATTTCTGACAGATTTCTTTAGGTCAATGATCGATTGACCTATTTCAATTCTTTGGAAGCATTCGATTCTTTTTATATCTTTTTCATTTCCAAAAAAAAATACATTCACTTTTATCTTCATTGAGCTTGAGCTTTTTTGTTAACATCCAAGCCTTAATGTCATTCATTATTTCATGTATCTTTCTTTTAGCTTCATCAAGTGATTCTATTGGGAAATAGAATTGTGTATCACCAGCGTATATTTTAAACTTAACTCTGTGAGTTTCAATTATATTTGCCAGTTCAATCGTGTAAATTTCAAACAGGAGAGGACCTAGTACACTGCCTTGAGGCACCCCTTTGGTTAGTTTTCTTGTCTCAGATTCAACATTTGATATTACTACTTTAACTTTGCGGTTTTCAAGATAACTCACAAACCAATCATATGCTCGTTCTACGATGCCCACAGCTTTAAGGTCTTCCATTAGATATATATGTTCTACAGTATCAAATGCTGCACTTAGATCAAGCATCACAAGAATGCAGCACTTGCCATTTGTTATAATTTCTGTTATGTCATTTTTAATCGCTAACACTGTTGTTTCTGTGGAGTAATTTTCTCTGTATGCAGATTGATCATCAGGTATGGCATTAGATTTTTTCAGATCTTTCCAGGTTTGTTCGTGTACAGCAGTTTCAATAATTTTCGAAAAATATGACAGATTTGATATTGGCCTATATGAACTTAAATTGTCTGCATCACCTTTTTCTTTATACACAGGCTTGATACATGCAACTTTTTCACAACCAGGGAAAACTGCCTGTGTTAGACTCATATTTACCATGTTTCGGTAGGTCTCTTGTAATCTGGTGAAGTTTTCTGCATCTTTTACATCATTAATTGGAAATGGGTCATTTCCGCAGTAGGTATTTTTTACTTTCTTTATTATTCTCATATAATCACTCTGACTTAACTCTTTGAATGCCCTTAGCTTACTTACACCTGTTGCTGATGTATTCCTTCGCTCTGTTGTGCCGATGTTGTGAAAACTGGAGCAGATTTGATTTATTTTTTCTTCAAAATAATCAATAAAATCATTTGCTAGGCATTTAGGATCATTAGTTATATCAGGCAATACTATTTCTGTCTTTAACAATAGTTTCTTTAGGTTCTTATGTATTTTCCGTGGGTCATTTTCATTGCACACTTTTTTATAATAGGCCTTTTTAAACTAAGATAAGGTAATTGTAGCGATTTCTAGCTGCTTTGTAATGTTGCCAGTTTTCATTATTTTTATTTCTTTTCCATTTATCCTCCATTTTTCTTTTTCTTTTTTTCTCTTCATGTAATTCATTATCAAACCAATTCGATTTTTCTTTAATTGTGATTGTTTTTGTTATTTCCGGGCACCTATTATTATAATTAGTTGCAAGTATAGTTTTACTTCTATCAGTAACGCAGTTTATACAGGATTGTCTCTCTACGAGGGTGTGATTCTCTTCACAGTTACAGACTGGTGTTATCCCTTTTATATCCTCTAGGCTTTGTTCAATGAACTCTTTTGGATCAAAGTTAGTCTTAATTCTGTATGTGATATCCTTCTGTATTGCATTATTTTTTTCTAACGTCTATTTCAAAAGACATTAACTTATGCCTTGGGGATATAGGGCTGTCAGGTTCAATCTCCATATTTAGTATGATGTTGTTGTTTTTGTTTACTATAACTAGATCTAGTATATGATTAGACTGAGCTGTTGGTTCAGACACTATGTTTTCAAGGTCGTGGTTGTCAATCAATTCTCTAAATTCATTGACATATGGGTCTACTCTGTTATCAAGATGTAGGTTGAAATCACCACATATAACTATATTTCGATTGTCATTCAATGTATCTAGTAAATTATTAAATTTATCTAGAAACATTCTTTTGCTTTTGCTCGGTGGTCTATTGAGTATAACTATTTGTAGATTTACATTTTGAGATAAAATTTTAATATTCATATATTCAAATGAATTAACAATGAGATGATTTCTTACTGTAACTTTGTATGATTTTTTAATTAAGATTCCAATGCCACCACCTCTTTTGTTTTCTTTTGGTTCATGATAAAAGTTATAAAATTTAGGTGTCATTTCATTCATTTTCGATCTGTCACTCACATTACCACTCAACCAAGTTTCAGTTAATAAGCAAATATCCACATCTTGATCACTTACGACTTCCTTAATGATATGAGTTTTATTGCCAATGGATTGTATATTTATTAGATTACATGATATTTTCTTAATCGAAGCCATGGTCAGTATTGTTTCTGGCTCTTGTTATTTCTTGTTTATAAACTTCACAGTTTACTCTATCATAGGATTTATGTTTTGTGTCATCATAGTTCTTCCTCACACAATTTATGCATTTAACTTCAACAACACTGCAATGACCCGCTTTATGTTCTCCTGTCCAAATTTAATATATATTGTTTAGCGATGTCCATCTAATCAAATGTTAATGTCTTTGAGTTTTGTTGTGATGAGAAATACCGTTCTTTATTTCTTATTTTAGTGTTTCATTGTTTTAGGGCTTGTTTGGAACGTTTGAGTAATACAATATTTGACAATATATATTAAATTTGGACAGAACTACAGGCTTGCCTCTTATTATAATCAGCCATCCCTCACCATCTATGAGTTACACAAAAAAACGAGTAAAAATTACCAAAATTCACTATTTTGACCTTGAAATATGACGTTTTGACCTTGAAGATGATGAAGATGACCCCAGGTGGTGTTGAAAATGTCACTATTGAACTCACCGTCCTCAAAAACCCCCATTTTGACTCAGAGAACGTGTTTCTAGCCCTTCTTAGAAGTCATTTTAGTCCAGGACTCAAGTTAATCCTTCAGACTCAAGTTATAAACCCCGATCAGGGGACGTTCTAGTCCTTTCTTGAGGGACGATATATGACAATATATATTAAATTCGGACAGCTCTGCAGACTTGCCTCATATTATAATCAGCTATCTCTCACCATTTATGAGTTACATACAAAAAACGAGCAAAAATTACCCAAATTCACAAATTTGACCTTGATAAATGACCTTTAGACCTTGAAGATGACCCCAGGTGATGTTTAAAATGTTACTATTGAACTCACCATCCTCAAAAACCCCCATTTTGATCCAGAGAACGTGTTTCTAGCCCTTCTAGAAGTCATTTTAGTCCAGACTCAAGTTAATCTTTCAGACTCAAGTTAAAAACCCCGAGCAGGGGACGTTCCAGTCCTTCCTTAAAGGAGTCTATGCCCTGAGCATATTACTTCTGACAGGGGTACTTTCACCTCTCAATTGTGGACATCATTAGCGAATTTCCTGGGCATCACCTTATATCAGACAAATGCCTACAACTCCGCTGCCAATGGAATAGTTGAACGTTTTCATCGCACCCTTAAAGCAGCTTTGATGTCCCGCTGTAAGGACTCCAACTGGTTTACTCAGCTTCCCTGGGTCCTCCTTGGACTAAGGACCACTCCTTAAGACGCCTTGGACGTCTCAGCAGCTGAAATGGTGTATGGCGACCCATTGGTCGTCCATGCCGAAATTTTTCCTTCTGCAACCTCCTCCGACAATCCAGCGGAGCATCACATACCGACAGACTTGCACTCTGCTACGCACCTCTTCCTACGTAACGACATTAGCAAACCACCGCTAACGCCCCCTTACACAGGCCCTTTCCTCGTGATCCGACACAATCCGAAAGCACTCCTACTAAACATTCGTGGCAAAGAAGACTGGGTTTCCATTGATCGTCTAACACCTGCTTATCTCCTGCCAGATGACCCGCCTACAGTTCACCTCTCTAGATCAGGGTGCCCTATTTAACACGTACAGTATGTCATTTTTAGGGGGGGAGAGCCATGTACCGCCCTTGTGTCACACAAGCGTACATGATAACAACATTTCTCTTTTTTGTATATATTACCACTGTATCTTCGCTCTCTCCTCGCACTGATAGCAACTTGTATTAACCTGTCTGCCTACTTCATTGTTAACTGTTAACAGAACCGGTTGCTGGTTTGACAAGAAATAGTATGTTTGTATTTTGTGACCTTCTTACCGTGACCTAGCATGTATATATACTTGATGTGTCGTAATAAAGTTACTCAGTTGCATTCATCTCGCCTTTGACTCACAACCTACTCTTGGCCACTCACACTAGCTTAGTAGGCTACAACACGTCCTGTCCAAGAATCTTGGCAAGGATGAACCAGCCATCCTCACCTCGAGCCTCAAACAGATATATATATATCTTTCACTACTACAAGTGAGGTATTTGGTCAACAAATGCCTCACTGTCAGTGGTAGCAAACAGTTGTAGCAATATGTCTGGTATAGGCCAGCCATCAGAAACAGCGAGTCTACCGAGTGTGACCAGTGCGGAGACGACAAAGAGTGGTCTCCCATGTTCAAAGCATTATGTTATACCTACAAGGAGATATATTTATCATTATTTCTATTATTCTATTATCAACTAAACTATTCTGAATCTGTTTCCAATTATCATTAATAAAATTCTTGATGCTAAGTACCAAATCATCACAGAGAATGGGATACCTGCTTGGTAGCAACTCAGCTGCATCATTCTTTGCCAGTAAATCTGCCTTCTCCTTTCCAGATATACCTACATGTTTCGGAACCGAGCAAAATTTAACTGTTATACCTCTCAGCCTAATAGTAAACAAGGGTTACTCTAATTATTATTATTATTATTACTATCCAAGCTACAACCCTAGTTGGAAAAGCAAGATGCTATAAGCCCAAGGGCCCCAATAGGGAAAAATAGCCCAGTGAGGAAAGGAAATAAATAAATGAAGAGAACAAATTAACAATAAATCATTCTAAAAAAAGGCAACAACGTCAAAACAGATATGTCATATATAAACTATTAACAAAGCTTGTAGAACACGTATCGCATCACTAAAGATTGTAAAATTGGTCACCTCTTTTAAGGCTATTTTCTCAATAGCTGTTAGTATGCCATGTAGTTCAGCAGTGAATATGGAAGATACGAGAGAAAGTGCACCACTACAATTAAAAGAACTACTGTATACTCCAAATACAACAGCAGCATCATATTATGAGCCATCAGTATACATTATAGTCTATTGCCTATGTTCTTCAGTATATTCCATAAAGAACGACCTGGCTTCAAAGTCAGTCATGTTCTTTTTTATACCAATAAAATGTTTACAAAAAGATATTTCTGATAATTTCCATGGAGGGGTTGGCGATATCTTAAATAGAAGAACTCTATTTCTTGCTATATCAAGACTGTTTATTAATTGTTTTACCCGAAAACCATAAGGTTGAGGAGATTTTGAGTGCAACCCAAATTATCTACAATGCCTTACAAGGTTTGCAGTCTGACAGGCTAAAGAATTAGGAAGCCTTTGTACCCTAAACCAGTACCGGACAATAGAAGACTTTCGGTAAAGGTCCAAAGGTAATTCTCCGGAGTCAACAAGGAAACTTGGGATAGGTGAAGTTCTAATGACTCCTGTGAACAAGCTAAAACCAGTATGGTGTATAGTATATAACATCTTTAATCGGCTTGGGGTGGCTGAGGAGTATATTCCACACCCATAACTAATTTTGGAAAAAAATAAAGCTCTGAATAATTTCTAAATAGTTTTCCGGTTTGCCTTCATGGTGTATGGGACAAAACATCTAAAAGATTCAGGACACAGTGGTCACACCTGGTGAGAGAGGGTGAGTAAGTGTGTGCATATCTATATAAATATTCAGCCATCATTTTTGACGGATTGTGTACAATAGT
Source organism: Palaemon carinicauda (assembly GCF_036898095.1). Taxonomy (NCBI): domain Eukaryota; kingdom Metazoa; phylum Arthropoda; class Malacostraca; order Decapoda; family Palaemonidae; genus Palaemon; species Palaemon carinicauda. Next base: position 78,611,864 of record NC_090743.1, on the reverse strand, counting down.
ACATAACATATAAGGTCAAATCAGTAATACACATACATAAACACAGTACACTGTTTATATATATATATATATATATATATATATATATATATATATATATATATATATATACACATATACATACATATACATATATATATATATATATATATATATATATATATATATATACGTACATACTGTATACGTACAGCCATACACACACACACACATATATATATATATATATATATATATATATATATATATATATATATATATATATATATATATATATATATATACATATATATATATATATATATATATATACATATACACACACACACACATATATATATATATATATATATATATAAATACATACATATTCGTACATCTGTATACGTACAGCCATATTTACACACACACACACATATATATATATATATATATATATATATATATATATATATATATATATATATATATATATACATATATATAATGACCTTCCGCCGTTACTAGTCTTTCTATGGCAGTCCACACCGGCAAACTTTCTTAGTTCGTCCATCTATCGTCTTCTCTTTCTTTCCCCTGCTTCTTTTTCAATCTTTAGGGACCCATTCTCTTATTCTTAATTTCCATTTATTATCTGTCATTTTCAATATACGTCCTGCCAAAGTCCATTTTTTTTCTTACATGTCGTTAGAATATCCTTTACATTAGTTTGCGTGTATCTATGTTGCTCTTTTTTGTCTCTTAGTGTTATCCCCAACATTATTCTTTTCATAACTCATCGAGTTGTAACTAGCTTTACGTTCTAATGTTTTAGTAAGGCTCCAAGTTTCTGATGCGTAAGTTAATACTGGCAGGACCATTTGATTTAATATGTTTATATTCATGACGGTGGCATTTTCTTTTCATAATACAAGTTTTTAAACAAAATCTCTCCATCACATGCTTATCCTTCTTTTAATTTCGGTCTCGTTTCCTTGAGAAACATTTACTGTCCGTCCTGAGTAAGTATATTGTATTCATTTATAATCTCTAGAGGTTCGTTCATAACCATTATTTGTTGTTTCTCTGCATTTTCATTGAACATTATCTTAGTTTTACTCATATTTATTTTCAGTCCTACATTTCTGTTCTGTCTATTCAAATCTTCTATCATCTTTTGCAATTCATTTCATGATACACTACACAGAATTATATCACTACAAATCTATATATATATATATATATATATATATATATATATATATATACAATTTCAAAATACTGATACGAAAACATCTGAGTCATGCAAGGTTCCCAATGGAAGAAAACCTTTATAGCAAAGTTCATAAGAATCACAATAACGGACATAAAAAAATCTTGCTCTTTTTTCGATGAGCAAAATTGAGTGACCAGTCTTGAGGAAATTTTTCATCGGTAAAGTTCGAGAAGGAAAATTCAATTGATTTTACAGAATATTTGCAAAGTGTTTTACAAAATCTTATATACTCAATGCTAAATAACATTCTAAGAGTATGTTTTGAGACAAAGGATTTCCAGTAAAATGAAATTGTAAGAAACTCTTCCAGGAGGACACTCGAAAATCAAACCACTGCCTTGGGGTAGAGTACTCTTTGCTTGTGGCACATTATTTTATCTGCTTCCTTATTTCCATTCCTCAATGGGCTATTTTACCTGTTGGCCCCCTTGAGCTTAGCTAGTAGTAGTAGTAGTAGTAGTAGTAGTAGTAGTAGTAGTAGTAGTAGTAGTAGTAGTAGTGGTAATAATAATAATAATAATAATTATTATTATTATTATTATTATTATTATTATTATATTATTATAATAATAATAATAACAATAATAATAATAATAATAATAATAATAACAATCTATCATTATTATTATTATTATTATTATTATTATTATTGATAATAATAACAATGATAATAATAATAATAATAACTATAACAATAACAATAATAATAATCTATTATTATTATTATTATTATTATTATTATTATTATCATCATCATCGTCATCATTATTATTACTAATCATCATCACCATCATTGTTATTATTATCAATATTATTATTATTATCATTATTATTATTATTATTAGCTTTGGCTACAACCCTACTTGGAAGAGCAGTGTGCTCTAAGCCCAAGTGCTCAAACAGGGAAAAATAGCCCCCCTGAGGAAATGAAACAAGGAAATAAATAAACTACAAGACAAGTAATAATTAGGTAATCAAAGTAAAATATTCTAAGAACAGAACTACATTAAATTATATTTTACATATGAAATCTATAAAAACTTAAAAATAAACAGAGGAAGAGAAATAAGATATAAGAATGTGTCAGAGTTTACCCTCAACCAAGAGAACTCTATTGCAAGACAGTGAGAGGCCAAGGTACAGAGGCTACAGCACTACCCAAAACTAGAGAACATGGTTCAACTTTGTAGTGCCCTTCTCTTCGGAGAGCTTCTTACCATAATTAAAGAGTCTCTTCTGCCCTTACCAAAAGGAAAGTAGCCATTGAACAATTACACTGCAGTAGTTAACCCCTTGAAAAAAAAGAATTGTTCGGTAATAAAAGTGCAGTCAGGTGTATGAGGACAGAGTAGATAGTGGAAAGAATAGGAAAGACTAATAATAATAAATATTAAAAAATAATAATAACAATAATAATAATAATAATAATGATAATAATAATAATAATAATAATAATAATAATAATAATAGTAATAATAATAATTAAAAATTATAATGATAATAATAACAACAACAACAATAATAATAATAATAATAATAATTGGTTTATTACACTGATGACAAATAATTGAACGAATGATAATTCAAGATTCTACAAAGAGACATGTAACAACGAGAAATTTCTATCATTATTTAAAATAATTTTGTCACTTTAGTCACTATATAACAAAATAATCTGTACTCTGTATTCACAAAGCCTAAGCTATGAATTAGTAACGGAAATGGTTTCTTGGTAATAAACCCTCTTCTGCAACCAGTGACAGGTTCGAAAAATAAGCAAAATCCTAAACAAAGATCCAACCAAACAAACGTTAGCGGTTTTTTTTGTTGGCGTTTTTTCATCATAGGGATACAAAGTTTTCCAATACTGACAGAACAGATGAACGAAACTCTGCCATGAGAATTCATAAACTTCTGAAGCCTCAAAATTCAAAAAAAAAATGGGGGATCCAGAACAGGGTTAAAATCCTCGCCTTCTCAAATAACAAACATTGCTGGAATGGCCAGCGAACTTGGGTGTCTGGTGCCACCAACGTACGGTAAAAAAGTTGAACAGAAACCAAGCTCAAATGTTGAAACCAATATTTGAGGAATAATTAAAGAAACTGCTTACTTGTTACTTCAGATGAAACAACTAAAAAACCAGCAAGCTGAATATTCTATTATCTTTTAAAAAACTGAATATTCTGGTGAAAATTGAATATTCTGGTGAAAAATTGAATATTCTTGTAAAAAAATATTCCGGTAAAAAATTGATACTATAGTGAAAAATTGAAAATTCTGGTAAAAAGCTGAATATTTTGGTAAAAAGCAGATTATTTGGTGAATAGTTGGATATTCTGGTGAAAAACTTTGCCAGATCAGCCGTTCTTCCACAAGATTAAAAATCCAGGTTCAAATTTCCTTTTTCCTCATAAAAGCCTAAACGTCACAATGTATTTGGTAGTCGTAGTAAGATCTGTGCCGCTCAATTCTTCACTGATAGATACAAATGGTTTAACCATGTGATGAGATAGGGAGACAGACAATTATATAATCAAAGAATGTGGGATATACCTAACACACTTCTCTCGACCTGTTTCGATCTCATTAGTTCTACTGCATAGTAATTAATTAGAAAAGTAACTGACTATAAGGAATTGACAGAAGGGCACCACCAGGAGTGGAGCCTGCGGCTTAATTTGACTTAACACGGGAAACCTCATCAGGCCCGGACACCAGAAGGATTAACAGATTAAGAGCTCTTTCTCGATTTGGTGGGTGGTGGTGCATGGCCGTTCTTAGTTGGTGGAGTGATTTGTCTGGTTAATTTCGGTAACAAACGAGAGACTGGCCTACTAAATAGTGGACGGGCGTTTTGGTGCATCAGCCCCGTTCGACACAGTCTTCTTAGAGGGATGAGCAGCGAGTATAGCTGCAGGAGATTGAGCAATAACAGGTCTCTGATGCCCTTAGATGTCCTGGGCCGCACGAGCGCTACACTGAATGGGTTAGCGAGTTATCCTTCTCCGAGAGGAGCGGGAAATCACGTGAAAACCATTCATGATAGGGATTGGGGCTTGCAATTGTTTCCCATGAACGAGGAATTCCCAGTAAACGCAAGTCATCAGCTTGCGTTGATTAAGTCCCTGCCCTTTGTACACACCACCCGTCGCTACTACTCATTGAATGATTTAGTGAGGCCTACAGACTGGCGGTCTTGGACTGGCGCGGCGGGTTTCTCCCAGCAATGGGGTTCCGCCGACTCGCCTGGACGGGCCGGAAAGATGTCCTTAGAGGAAGTAAAAGTCGTAACAAGGTTTCCGTAGGTGAACCTGTGGAAGGATCATTACTGATGGATGGCTCGGCTGTGCTGCCCTCGGGCGCACGGAACCAGATCGAGAGCTAGTCTGGGGCTCAAGAGGTGGAAGTCAGAAGAGCCGATGTGGGGCTCCAGGAGAGGAGGGCGTCGTCTGCTCACGTACAGAGACGATGCCCTCAGTCGCTTGCACAGAGCTAACACGGGGCTCTGGAAGTGGGCGTGTGCCCCCCCCCCCTCCCCCGGCGTGTGCGCTACGAGAGAATAATGTGGGTGTGTTTGCAAAGGAATTCTCTCATCCAGCCCCAGGACGATCGCCAGCGGGTCAGAGCGGACCGTCACAGCAGTCGTCTTAGGGAGATGTCGGGTCCAAGCAAGTCCGGCTTGATCAATTGATCCGAAGGTTGGCGAGTGTCGTCTCCTGGGGGGCCAAGTTGCCGGTGGCGGCTGGTGCCCCTTGATATGACATTGGCCAGAACCTCAGATGATTATTGTGACCGGAAATGGATAAGGATTTTGATAGTGAAAATAATGAAAAACAAAATAGTAAACAAGATAGAATCGGTTAAGGACGATTCATTATACATCTTACACTTTTGAGAAAAAAAAATCTAACATCAAAATAGTAATTTTGATATCAAAATTTCTTCAGATATCTTGAGGATAACAAGTAGAATAAATTAATGAATATATTCATAAATATATTCTTAAAAAGCAATAGTTGTCCTTTTATATAAAACCAAGAAATCATAAAAACAGCAACAGAATATAATTCAATAATTTACAGCATAACCACTGATAAGAAAAGAAAAACATCAAAGTATTTCTCAAAAATATAGGTAAAGAACCAAGACCCAAATAACCAACTCACTGACGCGATCTTTCCTTCATAAATTATATTGGGAAAAAGAATAATCTGAAATTAATATTTAATGATAAAAAAAAAATAATACGAAACGAAAAAGACATTTTATTTGTTCAGTCAGTAACCCTGGATAAACACCGTTAAGTTTGTGAAGATCTTTAATTAGAGAATAGTGAAGAATACTGAAAAGTTCTATAAAGACATTATGAATTCTGAGAGGATAGAGAAACACATCCAGATAATGGAAATATAAAGAAATAAGAAAATAAACAAAAAACAGTTAAGCAAATAAGTAAAGCAAAACATAAATATGCATATTAAGACTTCGGCAAAACTGAACATTATATATATACAGCATATATATACATACACACATATATATATGTATATACAGTATATATATATATATATATATATATATATATATATATATATATATATATATATATATATATATATATATAACATATATGTATATATATACTATATATATATGTGCGTGCATATATATACATATATATGTATATAAATATATATACATATGTATATATATATATATATATATATATATATATATATATATATATAGATATATATATATATATATATATATATATATATATATATATTTATATATATACATTATACAAATATATATATACATTATACAAATTTATGTATATATACATATATATGCATAAATATGTCTATATATATATATATATATATATGTATGTATGTATATAAACATATACTGTATATACATAAATATATATACATATATTGTATATATATATATATATATATATATATATATATATATATATACATATATATACATAAATGTACATGTATGTATGTGTGTATATATACCGTACACACACACACACACACACACACACACATATATATATATATATATATATATATATATATATATATATATATATCCCTGAGACAGGGATGTGTGATGTCGCCGTGGTTGTTTAACTTGTATTTTGATGGAGTGGTGAGAGAGGTGAATGCTCAAGTGCTTGGACGAGGACTAAAACTGGTAGACGAGAATGACCATGAATGGGAGGTAAATCAGTTGTTGTTTGCGGATGATACTGTACTGGTTGCAGACACAGAAGAGAAGCTTGGCCGATTAGTGACAGAATTTGGAAGGGTGTGTGAGAGAAGGAAGTTGAGAGTTAATGTGGGTAAGAGTAAGGTTATGAGATGTACGAGAAGGGAAGGTGGTGCAAGGTTGAATGTCATGTTGAATGGAGAGTTACTTGAGGAGGTGGATCAATTTAAGTACTTGGTGTCTGTTGTTGCAGCAAATGGTGGAGTGGAAGCAGATGTACGTCAGAGAGTGAATGAAGGTTGCAAAGTGTTGGGGGCAGTTAAGGGAGTAGCAAAAAATAGAGTGTTGGGCATGAATGTAAAGAGAGTTCTATATGAGAAAGTGATTGTACCAACTGTGATGTATGGATCGGAGACGTGGGGAATAAAAGTAATGGAGAGACAGAAATTGAATGTGTTTGAGATGAAGTGTCTAAGGAGTATGGCTGGTGTATCTCAAGTAGATAGGGTTAGGAACGAAGTGGTGAGTGAGAACGGGTGTAAGAAATGAGTTAGCAGCTAGAGTTGATATGAATGTGTTGAGGTGATTTGGCCATGTTGAGAGAATGGAAAATGGCTGTCTGCTAAAGAAGGTGATGAATGCAAGACTTGATGGGACAAGTACAAGAGGAAGGCCAAGGTTTGGGTGGATGGATGGAGTGAAGAAAGCTCTGGGTGATAGGAGGATAAATGTGAGAGAGGCAAGAGAGCGTGCTAGAAACAGGAATGAATGGCGAGCGATTGTGACGCAGTTCCGGTAGGGCCTGCTGCTTCCTCCGGTGCCTTAGATGACCGCGGAGGTAGCAGCAGTCCGTTGTCAGGCTGGGAGGAACGTAGAGAGTAGAGGTCCCCTTTTTGTTTTGTTTCATTTGTTAATGTCGGTTACCCCCCAGAATTGGGGGAAGTGCCTTGGTATATATATATAAATATATATAAATATATATATATATATATATATATATATATATATATATATATATATATATTACATATATATACACATATATATACATATATATATACATATATATATATATATATATATATATATATATATATATATATATATTTACGACTAGCGAATTACCTATTTTCCCGAGCTCCAAACCTCACCTGCTTTATTTTACATAATTCTGTTACACTTAAAAAATACCCGAGCTCTGAGAAAATTACACAACTCCCAGACGGCAATATATATGAACACAGAATATCCAAAGGTCTCTTTACATAACTCAAAACAAAACTGCGTGAGTATTTATGTGAACTATTCAAAAACCAACCTCTTACTTCGGTTCTTAGTCAGGAATAGCGAGCAAAGAACTGTATCATGTATTGGTGATCAAAATAATATATAATTTACAAAAATTTACAAAAATTCAAAATTAACACCAAAACTGAATCACTTGAAATTTGAATCAGATCTAGTCCTGAGACTAATACAAAAAGATGATACTCTACAAAAATTATCACTTGTTTCACTGGAAATTAATTTATGGAAAATATCTAATTTTAACAATTAATGAAAACAGTTAACACTCAACACTCTAGTGATTAAACAAAAATGAAATTTACATATATGTAACTTTTAAACTTACGTCCTTTGGTTCACATGAGGTCACAGAATGGTTAAGCAAAATATTTAATGCACTTCACTGTTTAACCTAACTCTCACAGAGCTAGTTCCAATTTTTTTTTTAAAATGTACTCACATTAACACACTACACTTGAATTAACATCCAATAATTTCACTAATGTTTGAACAACACTATACATGATCTATGTTGGATAGAAATTGCTAATCACGTTTGAGAGGATACACTACACACACTTGAGAGAGGGCTGGCGAACTTTGGCTCTTTCAGAGGGATAGGCTGGATCTCTTCTTCTTCCTTTGCACTGCTAGGTCCTATGTATATATTGACTTAATTTGTCTATAAATTTCTAGTAAATCATTCTCGTGGCATGGGAGCATGGCTCTAGCGGCGTAAGGTTGCCAACGTAGTAATTTGAAGAAGGGGTACTAACCTTGCGTGTGAGGCAACTCTCTCTCAGCTAACTCCACCCACCTTCCTCTCATAACACTAAAAAAAAAAAATTAACTTTTCATGTCTTTCCTAACCCCGTTGGAACATTAAAATTACATCATACCTCGTGTGTGTCACACAGCATACTTGCAAGGTTTACATAAGACTTCGTAACAAAACTACGTGAAATAAAGAGTTAATTCTTTAAAATACCGTAAATTTACATATACAAAACTGAATGAAAATCCAATAAAATGAATGACGAAAGTCTTATGTAATCTACATACATTACTTAATCCTACATGAGTGGAACTTACTTTACAAGCTGGCTATACATCTCTTAAATATACAAATAAAATATGTTAATAAAATATTCTACTTTCTTGAAAACCAGCTTTGTAAGATAGCTCCCCCAAAAAAGATTATTTATTCCAGGCCTGATTTCACAGATTCAGCCTTTGATAAATAATCTGCAACCATGTTATCTTCACCTGACATATGCATTACATTAATATAATATGATTGCAAACATAATGACCACCTAGTTAACCTCTGATTATTATTCTTCCGTTTATTACCAAAGTTAAAGGACTGTGATCTGAATAAACTGTAATTTCTTCATTCTGTGGTCTATTCACATAAACTTCAAATTTCTTTATCACTGTTATTAGTGCTAGTAGTTCCTTTTCAACTGTCGAGTAGGCTCATTGGTACTTCTTCAGCTTTGACGACATAAAAACAGACGGGGTGAAGAATTCCTTCTTTGCCTTCTGGCAAAAGGACAGCTCCAATCCCATTATATGACGTATCCACTTGGATAAGGAATTTCTTGTTGAAATCCAGTACTTGCAATATCAGTTTCGATGTTAATATGGCCTTTATCCTGTCGAAGGATTCCTGGCACTTGCTGATCCATATAAATTTCAAATCAGTCAAGGGAGCTACTGCAGCTGAAAAATTTGGGCAAAACCGTCAGTATTATCCTGCCATCCCTAAAAATCGCTGTAATTGCTTCCTTGTTGGAGGGGGGGATGAAGTTTTCCTTATTCTTCGATGTTAGTGGCTACTGGGGCGATTTGTCCTCTTCTGACATCAAATCCCAAGTACCGAACTGTTGCCTTTCTAAATTCGCTCTTCTCCAGGTTCATCGTCAGGTGTGCTCCTCGCAGCTTTTGAAATACCTTCTCCTGGATTCGGAAATGTTCTTCCAAGGTCGATGAATACATTACTAAGTCGTCGAGGTATACGCCTACTCCTTCAATCGATCCTAGAAGGTTATCCATCACTCATTGAAAGGTAGCGGGTGCATTCATTAGACCAAATGGCATGACTGTGTATTGATATAACCCAAACGGGGTTGCAAAAGCTGATAAAAAAATTTTCGTTGTCGTCCAAAGGAATTTGATAATAACCTTTTCACAAGTTGATCTTAGAGACGACCTTTGCTTGTCCAATGTTATCGAGTCATTGGTCTATAAGTGACAATGGGTATTTGTTGGCCACACTGGCCGAATTCAACTTTTGATAGTCCGTACATATCCTGAAAGATCCGTCTGGTTTTTTCACGAGGAAGCATGGAGAATTGTAAGGGCTAGAACTTTGCTCGGCTAATCTATTTTGTAACAAATAGTCCACTTCTTTTCTCATGACTTCTTGGTGATATGGCAGCAGTTCATAAACGCGTTGTTTGAACGGTCTTTCAGTGGTTTTAAGGTGCATCCCATGCCTTGACAAGTGGTTCGTTTTAGGACATCTGAGAATATTTCAGGGAAACTCTTAATCAAGCGGCTAAATTCCTCTTGCTGTTCCTTGTTCAAATGATTTAATTTTTCCTCCAAGTTTCCAATGTTGGACGAATTATTCACTTTGCTTACAGCCCCTACCTCATATCCGTCGCCGTCTTCCATGGATGGAATGGTTTGCACCAAACATACCTGTCCAGCTTAAGTATGGTTTCAGTAGGTTAATGTGAACCTTCCTTTGACTTTTCTTTCTTCCTGGTGTTTCGATAAACTTGTTGGGGAGAGGGAATCTCCTTATCAGTAGAAAACCAACACCTGTAGTCCTACCGCAAACTGTCTGTCCTTACTTGTCATATCAAACCTTTTCTTCATTTTCCCTTGGCTTGTTTTCAGGTTTGCATGGAAATATTTCCTTATCAAGCCGATCCATTTCCTCAAATTCTTGACATATTCACCATCCGTTTTCTCGCCATCTTTCCAATTTTATACCAACATTTTAATTGGTCCTCTTACATCTCGTCCAAACACCATTTCATTCAGGCTACATCCCATGCTTTCTTGATAAGCATTGCGTACCTCAAATAACACCCACATAGTCCGATGTCCCATTCATATCCTGTTTCGTTGCAGTACTTGGCTAACATACTCTTTAGGGTTTGATGAACTCTCTCTAATGCACCTTGGGTCTCTGGGTGATGAGCAGTAGATAGTTGTTGTCTAACATTTAATAATTTCATCACGTCCTGAAACAATTTTGATGTGAAATTTGTTCCTCAGTCATTCTGAATGATTTCCGGAATACCAAAGTTAGTAAAAATGACTAGTAACTTCTCGCCAATTACTCTAGCACTGATGTTCCTGAAGGGTATGGCTTCTGGGTATCTCATCACTGGACGCATCAAAGTTAACATATATTCGTGGCCTTTCTTCGGTCAAGTTAAAGGTAATATATATATATATATATATATATATATATATATATATATATATATATATATATACATATAGATAAATAGATAGATAGATAGATATATAAGTACATATATATATATATATATATATATAAAGTATATACACATATATATATATCTATATATATACATATATATACATACATATATATATATATATATATATATATATATATATCTATATCTATATATATCTATATCTATCTATATATATATAAAATATGATATATATATAATATATAATATACATGATATATATATATATATAAATATATATATATATATATATATATATGCATATATATATATATATATATATATATATATATATATGCATATATATATATATATATATATATATATGCATATATATATATATATATATATATAGCCACTGGAATTCCTGATCAGGAGACAGCTTGGACGTTTTGAGGTTGATTTGAAAGCCCAGAGACTGTAGGAATTACATGACTTCTTGAGCTGCCAGAGGACATTCCAACTTCGTTGTAGCCCAGACTAGCCAGTCGTCCAGGTACACCATCACCTGGAGGCCTGTGCTCCGTAATTGTTGGACGATGGCCTCGACTATCTTCGTGAAAATCCTTGGAGTTATATTGAGCCTGAAGGGCATAGCTCTGACTACGTAAGCCTTTTTTGCCAGTCTGAAACCAAGGTAGGGGGAAAAGCGCCAACCTATCATGAAATACCAGTAGGCGTCTGTAAGATCTATGGAGACGGTGTAGGCCTCCAAGTGTAGTAGGGTCCATATTTGCGACATAGTCAGCATCTGGAACTTGTCGTTCAGAATTAATTTGTTTAGTGGGGACAAGCACAGAATAGTTCGAAGAGTGTTTGAATCTTTCTTGGGCGCGCTGAATAGCCGCTCTTGAAAGTTCATGGATAGTGTGCATCTGATGACTTCCTTCCGGAGAAGATCTTGTACATAATCCTCCAAGAATGGGGTTGTGGGTTGGAAGAACCTCTTGAACTGGGGTGGTTTCATATATATATATATATATATATATATATATATATATATATATATATATATATATATATATGTATGTATATGTACTGTATGTATGTATATATATACATACATACATACATATACATATACACACACACACACATATATATATATATATATATATATATATATATATATATATATATATATATATATATATACTGCATATTCGTCAATTTGAAAATGCTTTTGTACAATGAAACTTTAACACATAGTCCAAGTCTGGTGAAAAAATCTTGTAAAAATACACATATTTGTAGTTACTGTAACAATTTAATTTTTTTCCATCATTTTGTGGCCCACCATATATATATATATATATATATATATGGTGGGCCACAAAAAGATGTAAAAATGAAATTGTTACACATTCTACAAATATGTGTATTTTTACAAGATTTTTTCACCAGACTTGGACAATGTGTCAAAGTTTCATTGTACAAAGGCATTTTCAAACTGATGAATTTTTGGCTACTGTAGTCATCCATTTATAATATGTTCAATCCAGGCCCCTCGCTGCTGGATGACATTCGTCACTCTCACATTGAAATTGTTGATAGCTCTCTCCAATATGTCGTTAGTAATTCTCCGGATCGATCTATCTCATGTTTCCTTCCAATCTGTCAATTGTGTCTGAATTGTCCACATACACCCTCTCTTTCAGGTAGCCCCTTAGAAAGTAGTCCAGCGGACTGAAATCGTGGGAGTAGGGCGGGCATGGATTGTCGGTTCTCCTTCAGATTAATCAGTCACCTGGAAAGTGTTGCCTAAGGTACTGAAGAGTGCGCTCAGAACAATGTGGTGGTGCATCATCCTGTTGAAACAAAATGGTGTTCATTTCAAAACCTCTTCTCCTCCCTAATGCTGTAATGAAATCTTTGAAGCATTTCGATGTATTGGTCTGACTTCACTGTCACTCGATGACCATTATCTTCAAAGAAGTATGGGCCAAAAATGCCATTCTTTCAAAGTCCACACCATACTCTTATTTTTTCTACACTTTAGAGGTTTTTGCTTATTCACATGCCCCCTCAAATGGAAGCGCGCCTTGTCACTGAAGAGAAGACAGTCCAAAAGTTGAGGATTATTCTAAATACGCTTACTAATGGTTTGGCCACACTCAAAGCCTTCAGTCTTGTTGGCTTTGGTTTGTGCTTGCGACAGCAACTGTTGCAAGTGGTCCCTGATGTCTGTAATATTCGCTGGCGTCCTCTCTGTGACGTTTGGACCACAATGGCCTTTGTTGTTATTCATCCAGATTTTCTGAACTTTTCTTCCAAGCATGTGATAGTATAACGATGTGGAATTTTCTTCTCGGGCTGTTCACATGGAAACTGTCATTTAACCAGTGAAGGCGATGTAGTTGCAAAATACGGCTCAACAATCATGGTCCTCTTTTCCACTGAAAAATTAACGTAGTGGTCCATCCTGTGTCAGAAAAAACTTGCAGGTGTTCTGTCTACCTCACCTGAAAATAAGAAAGAAATTTTTTTTTGAAAATATGAGTTTATTTTTTTCCCTTTTGTGCATGTATGTATGTATGTATGTATGTATAAATATATACTGTACACACATATAAATACATATATATATATATATATATATATATATATATATTATTACTTGCTAAGGTACAACCCTACTTGGAAAAGCAGAATGCTATAAGCCCAGGGGCTCCCCTGGGCTTCAACAGGGAGAATAGCCCAGTGAGGAAAGGTAAAAAGGAAAAATAAAATATTTTAAGAACAGTAATACCCAGGGGCTCCAACAGGGAAAATAGCTTAGTGAGGAAAGTAAAAAAGGAAAAATAAAATATTTTAAGAACAGTAACATTAAAATAAATATCGCCTATATAAACTATATAAACTGTAACAAAACAAGAGGAAGAGAAATTAAATAGAATAGTGTGCCCGA
>NC_090743.1:78575158-78590158 GCF_036898095.1 Palaemon carinicauda | reverse complement strand
CCTGTACAACAGTAAATTTAGTGTCTGACATCAGACTTCATGTGATTTCTTAGTCTAGGTATATATTTAGATTTTTAACACTACCTTGCTTTGAATTAGGTTGTGGCTAGTAAGAGATATTACTTTAATATTCATGCTTATCACCTTTTCAAGTCATTCCGACCCCTAGATTCTCTGACCTTCAGTGACTCCGGCCCCCTACCCTACTTTGAAAAAACAGGTTTAGAAAGTAATACATATTTACCAACAAATTAATTTTCTTAAAAAAATTTGCAATGCAGGCTAGGCTAACTTAATGGTAGGCTACACAACGGTATTTGATATTATATTGTTAAACAGCCAATTTGTTTTATTGTTGTAATATTATTAGCATAGTATCAAGCTTAATATTTTAGCTAGTTATTACGAACCATGCCTATTTTATTTCTTTATATATATGTAAGTGTTTACTTTTGGTAAGTACTCATAATGCGTACCTGATATTGACTGGGAAAAATTGGATTATTTTGGCCTATTCTGGATTTCATTATCTTCTGGGTTACCAGCTCCACCCCCACTTACCCAATTAGTCCAAAAGATTGAGAGTTTACTGTATTATGGAAAATATGCATAAATATTTGGTACTTTTTTTCCCATCATTTGAGGTCAATTGCTTACCCTCACAATGTCTTGATCGATGGATTTTTTTGCAGAGGGAACAATTCTTCACTATGGGTAAGGATGGCAACAATAATTCAAGATCTGATTCTGACATTGAGCAGCCACCTAGGAAGATAAAGAAATCTTACGACCAAAACAGAAAATATTTGGAGTGTTGGGAGAAAGAATTCCCATGACTGACTAGTGTGAAATCTGCAGGTAAGGTGGTTGCCTTCTGTAAATTATGTCGCAAGAATCTGCAGACTCATCGGGGAACACTGCTTAAACATGAACAAGGAATGCAACACAAAAACACTGCAAATTCCATGGCAATATCCAGAACAATAAATTTTCCCAAAAAATCTAAAGTAACAGATGACCTAAAACGAGCAGAATTCGAGTTGGCCCTCATCACCTGCTGCCACTGTTCCATTCGTACAACTGATCATATGGGCGAAATCATAAAAAGAAACGGTAAAGGTTCTGTTCTAGAGCATCTCCGCCTACATCGCACAAAATGTACACACCTTATTACCTCAGTGATATCCCCATCATTTAAAGCAGAGTTAAAAAAGGGTGTTCAGGGAAAAAAATTCTTTGTTGGTTGATGAGACTACAGATATATCAGTAGAAAAACTACTTGCAATATGCATTAGGTACTTTGATGAGGATTGTGGCAAAATTTTGACTGCTTTTTTAGGGCTATATCCAATAGTTCATGCAACAGGTGAGGCCCTTTTCAAAGCTGTTAAGGACAGTATGACTGAATATAATATTTGTCTGTCAGATTGCATTGGTATTGCATGTGATGGAGCTTCTGTAATGGTTGGGGAGTACAACAGTGTTTGGTCAAGGATCAAAGAAGTTTCCCCCAACTGCATCCTAAATAAATGCGTGTGCCACTCTTTGGCACTGTGTGTGCAAAAATCCTTTGAGAAATTGCCTGCAAATCTTGGATTTTTGCTAGCAGATATTCCAGGATGGTTCTCAAATAGTACTGTTAGAAGACAAGCATACAAGACGTTGTTTGAAAGCATGCATGAACCCGAAGAGGAGGAAGAGGAAGTTAGTAAAAGCATTAAGAACACACACATGCCATTTTTAAAAACATCAAGTACCAGGTGGTTGGTAAGAGGTCGTGTCATAAAGAGATTAATTGAGAACTGGAATGAACTAAGGTGTTATTTCAGTATTGCAATGCAGGAGGGAACTCAGGATGTAAGATATCGAGCAAGGATACTCCATGAAATGCTTTGTGATGAAATAAATTATCTTTATTTGATTTTCCTTTCTCCAATTGTATCAGAGTTTGAGAAGATTAATGCATTCTTCCAGTCAACAAATTCAGATCCTGAAATGATGACAAAGGAACTGGATCTTCACTACAGAGGACTGAAAACAAGAGTTTTTACCAAAAATGGTGATAAACTCTCTGTCTCAATGAGTGATTTAGGAGCTCTTTTCAATAATGAGTTAAACCGTTGTTCAAGAGAAAACAAAAATCCAAATTTTGTTTCTGCTGTTGTCAGCCTTAAACAGCGGTGCCAAGATTTTCTTGTAGACGTGATTAGAGAAGTGGAGAAGCGTATACCAAAAAACAAGGCAATTTTCCAGGGAATCAGTGCACTTCACCCATCAAAAGTGTTGTCTCAGACTGCTAGGACTCCATTTTCACAGCTGCCTCTGCAGCATCTGCTGAAAGAGGATCTAAATATTTATGAGGAGCAATATAGGAAAATAATTTGCCACATGTGGAGTGAAGAAGGTGTGTTCGAGAATGGTATCCCAGACAATTCTATAGCATTTTGGTCTGGGATCTTCAAATATGAAAATGGACTTGGAGCAAAGCCCTACAGAAAACTTGCACTGTATGCCCTAGCATGCCTCTCATGTCCTGTCTCAAATGCAGTTGTGGAGAGAGTTTTTAGTCAGGTAACATGTGTAAAAACAAAATATAGAAATAAAATGTCTTTGGAATTGCTAGATAGCATTGTCCGGATACGTACACACCTCATGATTAAGGATACAAATTGTTAAGTTTAATATAACAGATGATATGATCAAGAGGTTTACCTGTGATATGTATAATGCTATGACAAAGAAGTAGGTTGTATAAATTGCAGTGTACAACCAAAATCATCATTTGATAATTAGGCTTTAAATAGTAATGTCTGTGATCTGTACATTTTTAACCCTCTTTCCCAAATATACATGTGAACTATGCAATATACTCTTGTGATGTAATGTTTTAAGAATAGACAGTAACTTAGGTTGTATGAACTGCAATGTACAAACTAAACAGTGATGCATTAGGCTTTAAGGAGCATGATTCTGTGATTTGTAAAGAATTAAGCCTAATTTAGTTTCAAATATTTGTGTAAACTATACTGTGTACAAGCAGAAATTTCAGTTCTATAATCTGCAATATAGAAACCTGAGTGATATAGTAGCCTTTAAATATCATATTTGTGTGATCTATTCATATAATGTAGCTGCAATACTTTTCCTCAATTGTTTGTGAACAATGCAGAAATACTATATAGTACATTTGGTTGCATGAGCTGCAATATACAGTACAATCCAAATAATATTTTATTGAGATTCGAGTAGCTTGACCTTCTAAACATACACTGTCCAAAATTTAATGGTGTTGTAGGAACAGTAATGAATAAAATATGCAGTGGTACTTTAGGCTTCAAGTATTGATTATATGGTTTGTACAGAATTAAGCTTAGTTTATCCCCTAATATTTATGTAAACTATGCTATGAACAAGTTTTGATATGTAATCAAATACAGAGTTTTCAGTTCTATGATCTGCAATATAGAAATCAAGAGATATACGTATATTAGCTTTAAATACCATATTTGTGTGATCTGTGCAATACTTCTCCCCAGTTGTTTGTGAACATTGCAAAAATACTGTATAATATTTATAACAAAACTATATAGGACACTACATTGCATGAACTGCAATATACAGTGCAATCCAAATAGTGATTTATTGAGATTTGAGCAGCTGAACCTGCTAAGTTTGAGCAGCTGAACCTGCTAAGTTGCTAACCATGTACCTACTATCCAAAATTTAATGTTGTGTGATTATTTATTACGAGGAATTTAATTTTTCAGTGAATGATAAATAAAAAAAATACATATAGTGTGTGTATTATATTTTCCTTTTTATTCAAGTATATAATAAATCTGGTGAAATTTCGGGAAATCTGGTGAAATTTTTTTAGCTGTCTGGTTCCGGAAGGATGTGGGGATCTGGTTGAGGGCCGTAGTGACTGGCAACCCTCCATCACATATAGAGCCAGCTTTTCGCCATATCACTAGCCATCCACTTCCTGATCAATGATTAAAAGATCTCATTACTTATTATAATAAAATATGGATTAGGAATGAGATGCATCCTCCACATTCTTGGAGCTGTTACAAACGCCCTGTTCAGACTAACAACGATGTAGAAGGGTGGCACCATGCGATTAACAGAGTAGCAAAAACCAATTCAAATAACATGTACTTCTTAATTAGAATTCTCCATGATGAAGCCAGTAGAATTCCCATCATTGTAGAACTAGTTAAACAAAAGAAAATGCACAGATACCAATGGAAGCATGCTGTCAAAAAGCAAATTGCCTTTGATGACCTCTGAATGAAATATGAGAACAAATTCATATCAACATCAGACTTTCTAAACCGCTGTGGCGGTCTGATGGATCATGTAGATGAATAAGAATGTATCAACAATGTAGCATGCTGAATTCTATTGCTTGACAACTTTTAATTATTGTATGCAATTTTAATATGTTTATTATTATTGTATGGTTTTCTGTTTATGGTTGTGTTGTTTGGATGAAATATGACAACGAACATTCTATTAACAATATGCAATGTTTATGGTTTTGTGTTTTATCTCCCTGTGTGTTCTTATTTCCTTACTTGGTATCTGGTACATAGTAGCCTTGTTTGGTGCATACAAGCCAAAGTAGTGGTACATAAGAGCCAGTACATAGCAGCCCAACAATGGTACATATAAGCCAAACAAGTGGTACGTAGGAACCGGTACATAGCAGCTAGCATTCTTAAATCTCCCCAAAAAACAAAACTCAGAATAAAATGTTTGAATGAAGTCTCCAAAAACATAACATGACAACTTAGATAAAATGTCTGATTGAAATCTCACCAAAACATGACACGGCAACACCGGTGAAATGTCTGAATGATGTCACCAAAACACGACATGGCAACTCCGGTAAAATGTATCAATGGAATATCACCAAAACAAGACATGGCAACAGCAGTAAATGTCTGAATGAATTCTCACCAAAACTCGACAATGAAAACCCGGTAAAATGTCAGAATATCATCTTACCTTAACACAAAACAGCAACTCCGGTAAAATTTCTGAAAGAAACCTTGCCAAATCATGACACGGCAACTCCAGCAAAATGTCTGGTGAAATCTCACCAAAATTCGACACAGCAATGCCTGTGAAATGTCCAAAAAAAATCTCACCATAGCCAACATGGTAACTCCGGTAAAATATCTAAATGAAATCTCACCAAAACACTTCATAGCAACTCCCGTAAAATGTCAGAATGTAATCTCAAAACCCGACATGGTAACTCCGGTAAACTGTTTGAATGTAATTTCCCCAAAACATGACATGGCAACTCCAGTAATGTCTGAATAAAATCTCACCAAAACCCAATATGGCAACTCCGGTAAAATGTCTGAATGAAATCTCACCAAAATACGTCATGGTAACTCCGGTAAAATGTCGGAATGAAATCTCACCAAAACCTGACATGGCACGGGTAAAATGTCTGAATTAAATCTCACCAAAACCCAACATGGTAACTTCGGTAAAATGTCTTGTTGAAATCTCACCAAAACACGACATGGCAACTACGGTAAAACATCTGAATGAAATCTCACCAAATCCCAACATAGCAACTCAGATAAAATGTGTGTATGGAATCTCATCAAAACACGACATGGCAATCGTTAAAATGTCTGAATGAACTCACAAAAACACGACATGTCAGCTCCGGTAAAATGCCTGAATGAAATCTAACCAAAACATGACATGGGAACTCCGGTAAAATGTCTGAAGGAAATCTCACCAAACCCAACATAGTAACTCCGTTAAAATGTCTGTATGAAATCTCACCAAAACATGACACGGCAACTCAATGATGACAAAACAGCTTATGGGTAATTTATGAATGAACGCTTCTCTGCAATCTCCCAGAATTCACTTAATGCCAATACGTTGGCGGCCCTGCAGATACTGCATTGTAGTAGCACCATATACGATTTTTTCTTTGGGAAAAATAATGAAGTAAAAGGCACAGCTGTTCGTGATTTTATTGCGTTTTTTAGGACAAAACGTTTATATCCCATCATTTTCTTCAAAATTGAGTTTTACTTTTTTGCTGTATCATTTGAAATAAAAAAAATCGAGCTGTTTTGAGTTTGGGGTTTTCACCTCAAGTACAAATTTGAACAAGTGTCCGATATTTTCAAGCAAGACATGTAGACAATTCATTCCCGGTTTCGAATCATGATTCACGGTATACCAATGCTAGACAACGATTAAATCAATCAATTGAGCTGTCTTATTAATGCACTTACATACTATTATTATTATTATTATCATTATTATTATTATTATTATCATTATTATTATTATTATTATTATTATTATTATTATTAGCCAAGCTACAACCCCAGTTAGAAAAACAGGATATTATAAGCCCCAGGGCTACAACAGGGAAAATAGCCCAGTGAGGGAAGTAAATAAGGATATAAATAAACAAAAGAAGTAATAAATAACTAATATTTAATACTTTAATATCAGTAACAACATTAAAATAGAATTGCCATATACAAATTACAAATAGCCTAGTCCCCCTGCTCAACGTAAAAAAAAAATTAGGTACACTATGAACTTCTGAAGTTTTCAGATGCTCATCTGACAATCCCCAATTTTCAATATACTTTCAGACACTCATTTGACAATCTTCATATAAGAGGTATCCATTCTAATACGTTTCTGACGAAGGCGCCCACTGAGAGGTACCACTACTCCGGATCCCGATAGCACTAAAATAAAAACCCCTCGGAAGGATATTACCCTTAATTAGACGTTCATCTAGAGGTTCCTTTGGTATCTTCGAGTCTTTGTCCCCTGTGATACGAGTGAAGAGATTAATAAGTTCCTGAATGGAGAAATAGTTCACACGTTACTTTCATTTAACAGAATTTCTTTTAAGATCCTTAAAACTTGAATTGTTCGGTTCCGTTGAGATAATTATCCGGATATTCATTTTATTAAGAGCTATTTAAAGATTTCACATGGGAGTCATACATGAAAACCCAGGCAGGATTATAATTCATTCTAGGAAGACAGTAATATATATTATAATATATTCTATGAAGGCAAGAACAAATATAATTCATTCTATGAAGGTACGAATAAATATGATTTGTTCTATGAAGGCAAGATTAAATACCTTAATTGTTTCTATGAAGGCAAGAATATCATAATTTATCCTATGAAAGAAGTATAATTCTTTCTATGAAGGCAAGAATAAATATCTTTTATTCTAGGAAGGTAAGAATACATATATATTCTATAAAAGAAAGAATAATAAATAAAGAAATAGTTGAGTTTGCAGTACTTTGGTAAAGGATATTTTCCTTAAAAGTTATTCTAACATTTGACCTTTGGTCGAAGTTTCATAACTTTTCTAAGCAGGTGGATCTAGCGCTGTCTGATTTTCTCCTTCTTCGTCATACAAAGGCAAGGTAAGACCATATGATTTCCCCTACGACTAACCTCTGAATTTTACACAGACACACACACTATATATATATATATATATATATATATATATATATATATATATATATATATATATATTATATACATATATCATATATATATATATATATATATATATATGAAATATATATACAATAAACCACAAGGGAAAGCTAAAATACTAAGTGAATATTGACCGGTTTCATCTCTAAGACTAAATCAAGAGACCTCTAGAAGAAGCTGTAGTGACGAAACCGGTCAGCATTTGCTTAATATTCTAAATTTCCCTTATAGTTTATTGCATCTGAGTATTACGTGTTCCGTGAGCTTTATGCACATACACACACAAATACATGCATACATATATACATACATACATACATTCATATAGGTTACATTCCAAACTAAACATGGTGTGAGGACGTCATAAATACTTTGTATTCATTACTAAGATCTCAAAAAAAAAAATTCACAATGTTATATTCAGAAAAATTATTCAAACGTCTTTTGAAGTCATTCCTTTCCAAGACATTAATAAGAGAGAGAGAGAGAGAGAGAGAGAGAGAGAGAGAGAGAGAGAGAGAGAGAGAGAGAGAGAGAGAGAAACCGCAGTTCATAATCAATGGCTTCCTGGAATCACCTCAGCCAAGACTTACGTCTTTTATGCTAATATTCTTTCACTGCTTCAAAGAAAGAGCAAAAGGAAGGATATAAACAGTCACATAAAAAAGCAGATGTGGCTTTTAATACAATAAAGATTGCGAGAAATCTTTATTTTGTAAACTTTAATCTCTATAGATGAAGTTTGGGGAGATATCATTAACATTTTTATGTATTTTTTTCTGTAATGATTAATTTTAGTATATATATATATATATATATATATATATATATATATATATATATATATATATATACATACACACGAACCTATATAGGCTATACTATATATAGTATGTGTATGTTTCGATATAAAGTCCAAAAAAATTCCGTTTCCCAATACAAGAGGCCGCCTCATGAGAAAAAACAAAACCAATAAAATAATCACTACCACTTTCATATGTAAACAGTTGAACGATGGATGAGCCCGTTTTGAAGGGGAAAAAAAACTTACTCATTGCAACGACTTTCTTACACAAACACATCAGGAGTATCAGCATCGCGTCGAACCCTTTGACACACGTTGCACAATGCAATTGCTGTATTGAAATACAATAAATCTTCTAAAACCTGAAACAAAAATGATTCACAAACTAAAAACCCTCGCTTCAAATACTGGCCAATAATTTAATCTTTGAAGAAGTTTCAAATAACTAAAAACACCCAAAGTCAGTTAACCAAAAAGAGAATATTCCTTCCAGGGAATAGAGTTTATCAGTCAATTACTAAAGGGCGTCTGACAGCCAACATGTGTAACACTTATTACACAGAACATGCGATTCCTTTTCATAATCAAGTAGTAGATTTGAGTAGTTTTCAGAAATGCACATAGCAGTAAAGGCAGTCAATCAACGTAGTATCTCTAGATTTCCAAGCTTATGAATGCAGATTTGGATTCTGGCAATAGCATATCAAAATGGCAAAAGGAAAGGACATACGGTTATCAAACTAAATAATAATAATAATAATAATTATAATAATAATAATAATAATAATAATAATGATGATAATTATTTTAACAATAACAATAATAGTAATAGTAATAATAATAATAATAATAATAATAATAATAACAATAATAATAATAGTAATATTAACATTTACAATAATAAAAACTGAATATTAGCAATAATAAAAATACCATTAATATCAAACTTAAGAATAAAAAAAAAATAATAATAAAATAACATTAAGAAGCTTGAGATATATATATATATACAATACATGACCAGAAGGAGTTACAAATCCCTTGAAAGAAAAACGTTCAAGAAGTTGGACAGCGAAATAACAAAAGATCAAAAGAAATAAAGAATCAAACCCATAAAGAAAATGCATTTTAGAGTGCAGTGCTCAGTGAACACTGTAGACAAGTTCTCTCTGCGTTACCTAAATAAAAAACAAAATAATAATTCAAACATTTCCTCTCGCAGATCATTTTCAAAGCTAAGAGGAGATGCGAATTTCAGAATTGCATTATCAAAAATGCAAAACTAGGTAGGTTTCAACTCGGTGAGATAGAGGCTGAAATCAATTCAATATTCGCAGCTGGATTAATCCAGTCTGTCGCAAAGAGATGCTGAATTGCACAGAATTACCATCAGTAATGTTACTGAATCTGGCTATATTGCTATGTCGACTGACCGCTATTTTAACAAATTTCTATTTCTATAACTGAAAATTTTCTAGACAGATATTCATAACTTACTTTATAATGTCTAATGAAAGCAATGCAGGGAATTACTGGCATTACGAGACAATAGATGTTTTTCTAATTTATTAATAATAACGTGTCTGTTGACAGAACTAAGTTTTCAAGGGCACAAATATTTCTGAGGGTTTAAAGTAATCATGACTACCACAGGCAAGGAATGGGACAATGCCCTAGAGACTGACCCTAAATACATAATTATGATTATCCCCCAAGGCCCTCTTCATTAACTAAGGTCCTTGGAGGGCCAGGCAATAATGCTGCTGATGACATCAACCTAGGTCCTGGGAGGGCCAGGCAATAATGCTGCTGATGACATCAACCTAGGTCCTGGGAGGGCCAGGCAATAATGCTGCTGATGACTCAGCATGTAGGCCTATAAGCTACCTCAATCCCCAGCTCACAAGGATGGTGATGTTGCTGCCACCATTAGAAACTATCGAGTTTGAGCAGTTCTCGAAATCCAGTCCAACAGTTCACCAAGCAAGGACGTTTCCAATACGTTACCACAACCCTTATAAACAACAAATTCTAATTAGCCACTACAACATAATATGCATCACAAATCATTTGCTACTACAATATTTACTTCTACTTAGAATTACTCTATTACTCTGTTTGGAACCAGTTTCCGGAGGGAAATGAACAAAAAAAAAAAAAAAACTTTCAGGAACAAACATATTTTTCCTCAGAGGAATGAAAAGTTTTTAATATTTGCTGACTACAGGATCAATACTCTCCCATGAAAATTCATAAACTATTGCCGCTTCCAGACCCAAATAACGAGGAGATTCAATACAGGTACCAACATATTAACAAATAAAGCTGAAATTGGCAACTAACTCAAATGCCTGGTGCGACCAGCATCACTCGTACTTGAAATTGGAATCTAAAAGAAAAGTACGAGCAATAACTGAGAAATAAATAAAATACATCTGAGCAAAAAATCCTAAAGAGGCAACAGGATTAAAATTCTGTTGAAACACTTTGCATTATCAAATTGTTCTTCTTTAGTAAGCCCACAGGATCTTAAGTCAGGTGTGAAATTCCATTTCATCAAACAGAGTTGACGTTAAATAGAATTGGATTTGGATTTTTGAATAAGGGCTATATAGTCAATTACTGGGGATTAGTAAGGCCATTCAATGACCAATTGCAACTGGAAAAAAACCTTGAAGTTACACTATGAAGTTGCATTTAAAGATCGGACAACAAGATGGAAGAAGGGAAGCAGAAATGGAGGTAAGGTAGAAAGATATAAACTAAGTGAAGCTATGAGTCAGTGCTAGGGTTCGTAAGGCCATTCAAAGACTGACTGCAACTAGAGAAAAACCTTGAAGTTACACTAGAAACTTGAATTCAAAGACTGGACAGCAAGATGGAAGAAAGGAAGCAGAAATGTAGGTATGGTAGAAAGATATAAACTAAGTGAAGCTATGAGCCAATGCTGAGGTTCGTAAGCCATTCAATGACTAATTGCAACCGGAGAAAAACCCTGATGTTACACTAGAAAGTAGAATCTAAAGACTGGACAGCAAGATGGAAGAAAAGAATCAGAAACAGAGGTAAGGTATAAAGTTATAAACTAAGTGAAGCTATGAGACAAAGGAACGCTACAAAAACGATGCACTGATTGCACTATGGGGCGTCACACTAGTTCTGATCGTTTCTGTGAAGGAGTGACTACAAAAAGTCGAGGTTCATGGTTCGGCCATGTGATGAGAAGATAACGTCACACTGGTTCTGGGTGTACCTACGAATAAGCGACTACAAGACGTCAATGTTCAAAACTGGACTGTGTTAAGAAGTGGCAACTAATAAATGCAGATGGTTCGGCCATACGGTGAGAAGAGAAGAAAATATATCAATTAAAGAAGTAACGGACCAGAAAGTGGGAGGCTTACTACAAGTCTGAAGGTCCTGGATACCCATGGATACAGGGAATGAATCAGGATAGAACTATAAAAGAATCAATGAAGAAATTTAACATGATGGAAGCAAATTTGGAAGACTCATTACACGACTTACACTTCCAATAGATAAAGTCCACATAAATAAAATTGAAAAGCCATATGCTTGACGAAAAATATTTTTGTAAAACAGCAACAAATTCTAATCCAAAAAGGTTGAAATAGAAGTGAGGTATTATTATTATTATTATTATTATTATTATTATTATTATTATTATTATTATTACTTACTAGACTACAACCCCAGTTGGAAAAGCAGGATGCTATAAGCCCAAGGGCTCCAACAGGAAAAATAGACTAATGAGGAAAGGAAACTTAAGGAAAAATAAAATATTTTAAGAAGGGTAACATGAAAATAAATATCTCCTATATAAACTATAAAAACTTTAACAAAACAAGAGGAAGAGAAATTAGATAGAATAGTGTGCCCGAGTGCACCCTCAAGCAAGAGAACTGTAACCAAAGACAGATGAAGACCATGGTACAGAGGCTATGGCACTACCCAAGACTAGAGAACAATAGTTTGATTTTGGAGTCCTCTTCTACCCTACCAAGAGGAAAATAGCCACTGAACAATTACAGTGCAGTAGTTAACCCCTTGAGTTTAGAAGAATTGTTTGATAATGTATGAGGACAGAGGAAAGTATGTAATGAATATGCCAGACTATTTGGTGTGTGCGTGTGTGTGTGTGTGTGTGTGTGTGTGTGTGTGTGTAGGCAAAGGGAAAATGAACCGTAACTAGAGAGAAGGATCCAATGTAGTACTGTCTGGCCAGTCAAAAGACCCCATAACTCTCTCGCGATAGTATCTCAACGGGTGATCTTGTATAGGCACTTGGAGAAAATTCTCAAGAAGGAACCTCTCAAAATATAGTTATGAAATTTTAAAACTATCGGGAAAGATCCGAGACCCAAATCTCAGACCCGCAATCATTCCTTCATAACTTGTATTGGTAAAAAAAAAAAAAAAAAAAAGTCAATCTGACACTAGAGATATTCTAAAATTAACTTTTAATAAAACATTTATACGTAACTAAAAAAAAATTTATTTGCTTAGTAAATATCCCAAGATAAGAAACGAAGACGTTATGAAGCACAGTTATAAAATAAGATCTTAAAGCATCATACAGGAATTATTTTTATTAGCTAAGTTACAACCCTAGTTGGTAAAGCAGGATGCTATAAGCACAAGGGCTCCAACAGGGAAAATATCACAGTGAGGAAAAAAAATAAGAAAACAGATAGAATAGTGTTCCTGAGTGTGCCCTCAATCAAGATAACTCTAATCCATGGACGTGGAAGACTATGGTACAGAGGCTATGGCACTACCCAAGACTACAGAACAATGGTTTGATTTTGAAGTGTCTTCCTAGAAGAGCTACTTGGCATTGCCATTAAACTTATTATATCATCTAGCGTCACATCCACCGAGGTCATTCATTGACAATTGGGCTGTGACTATGAAAGGTGAAACACAATAATAGTTATGAGAGATTAAATTGCATTTGAGATTAAACCGTGATTTGACAATATAATAAATAAATAAATATATATATATATATATATATATATATATATATATATATATACACACACATATATATACATGTATATATATATATATATATATATATATATATATATATAATTTATATATATATACAGAACAATGGTTTGATTTTGAAGTGTCCTCCTAGAAGAGCTACTTGGCATTGCCAAAGTCACTCTTCTATCCTTGCCAAGAAGAAAGTAATCACTGAACAATTACAATTGCAGTAGTTAAACCTTTGAGTAAAGAAGAATTTTCCGGCTATGTTAGTGTTGTCAGGCGTATGAGGAAAGAGGAAAATGTGTAAACAATAGGCCAGACTATTTGGTGCATGTGTAGCCAAAGCAAAAATGAGCCGCAAGCAGAGAGGGATCCAATGCAGTACTACTTGGTCAGTCACAGAACCCAATAACTCTAAAGTGGTAGTATTTCAGCGGGTGGCTGGTGCCTTGACCAACATACTACCTACTCATCAAGACATTAGTACAGTGTTGGAAGCCAACCGAACATTTGAAAGGAAAATAAAAAGAAAAGTGACTTTGCTGAAGTTTAATGGAGGAAGATTAGCCTTGGATATCGCAATATTATTTTGCGGTTGTGAAATCGCTTGCGCCACTTCTTGGGTCAATCACTTCCAACTAGGTCAATCAGCCGATTTTCCTTCCACTATTTCTTCTTAAACAAGGGCAAAGAAAGACCATTTGGTCACCCACCAGCAATTGCATTATCATCATCTTTTTCTTTTCAGCTTTAACCTATTTCTGTATGGGGTCGCCGTAATGAATGAGTCGTGTCTCCATCGATTTCTGCTCCGTGCTTCGTTTACGTTAATGCCTTTCCATAGCAAATGTTCTCCTGCACAATCACGCCATCTCTTTCTTGGACTTCCTTTCCTCCTCCTACCCAGAACTTCCATCTTGATCGTATGTCTTCCAACATGATGTTCATCTCTTCGTACTAGGTGTCCTTACCATCTAAGACTTCTTTCCTGTATAATTGTTATCATTCAGCTACCTTTAATTTAAAAGGTTTAAAACCCGCTCATGAATGCCGAAGGCAAGAGATAATGGCAATACCATAGCAGGACAACGCCCTGGAGACTGACCATATATACATTAGATCAGCGCCCAAGCACCTTCTCGATCCAAGCTAGGTACTGGCAGTGGCAGGCATTTGCTTTACTGCTGATGACTCAGCACGTAGACGTATAGGATTCCCAAAAACCCCCATCTTTACCTCACAAAGATGGTGAGGTTGCATACACTACAAGTAACTATCGCGCATGAGCAGGTCTCGAAGCAGAGTTTGGCCGAACGCGAGGCAGGGGCGTTTCCATTTGGCTACAACATATACTCTTATATAATATTT
This sequence comes from Palaemon carinicauda, assembly GCF_036898095.1. Lineage (NCBI taxonomy): Eukaryota > Metazoa > Arthropoda > Malacostraca > Decapoda > Palaemonidae > Palaemon > Palaemon carinicauda. The sequence continues at coordinate 78,575,433 of NC_090743.1, read as the reverse complement.
TCTAATCATATCCTACCTTGTGACTGAATTATACTTAAGAAAAGAGGGGGGGGGAGATTAAAAAAAATTAAAGATCGTGCAGAGATCTTATTGATATGTTCTATAAGTAACCATTAAAAGTTGAAATTTATCTTGAAGAATATTTATGCAAGCGTCTTTTGGGGGTAGTTTCTTTCCAAAGGATTGATTCACGAAGGCAAGGGGAAGAATCCCTCCTCGAAGTTTTACCCGAAATGACACGTTGCTGATGGAAAATATGAGAAAGAAAACAATGG
>NC_090743.1:78557658-78570158 GCF_036898095.1 Palaemon carinicauda | reverse complement strand
TGAGTTTTAAAGAGTGGAAAAAACATCGGACTTTATTGATTGTTTTCAACGAAAAGAATACTTTTATCATTATGCTTGCTGCTGTGGGTTCGGTTCCCAGGCTAGGGGGGAGGGGGCATGCAGGGGCTTTCTGGTAGCTGTTATTTCGTGCCTTTCTTGGCCTAAATAGCGGGCTGTAGCCAGGTTTGTAAAGGGGCCTGAAAATGGCTACCTTATTACAGGTAATTTGTTGAATAATGAAATTGTCAGAGGTTTTGATTCCATTCCGTTAATAATAATAATAATAATAATAATAATAATAATGATGATGATGATGATGATGATGATGATGATTTATTCCCCAATCATAGAAAAATATACATTTTATTTCAAGACACCTTTCATCATAAAATAAGAGTAAAACATACGTCTAAAGATCTTTTGATACAAACAACTTGTTCTTGTGCAGAAATAAAGACTTTAAAAATCCATAATTATTGATTGAAAGAAATTAAATTATGTTTTACTCATATCTTATACAATCCGTCATGGCCGCTGGAAAGCAAAATGACACCATATACCCAAAAGTATATTTTCACCAATTCAAGAGACTTTACGCCAAGATTGAATAAGTCTTCCCCTTCGGAAACTGCATCACTTCCCTCTTGACGAATCCTTGGCCACAAGCGCCAACGATGTGACATTAAAGGAGAAAATACGATGGTTCATCTCCAGGGATCCTCATTAAAGCTTAAAAACGTAACAAAAGGAAGGTTTCGACGGGAACAGTTTCCTTTGTGCTCCAGAGGGGAAGGAGACTGTCGATGAAAAGGTCTCTTATTCTAAAGGGGAATGAAAAGAAGGTCTCTTATTGAGAGGGCTTCCTTAAGCTCGTGTGTCAGTCCTTGACCTTGTTCTGTCTCTTCCACGGCTTTAGTTCTATCTCTTGACATGGTTTCATCTCTTCTCGGAATCTGATTCCCTTTCTTGACCTTTAGTCTCTTTATGGTCTTCGGCTCCTTTTCTTTCCTTTATTGTCTCTTCTCTGAATCCGATTCCTTTTCTTGACCTTGTTCACTCTTTTTTTTTGGTCTTTGGCTCCCTTTCTTGACCTTGTCGTCTCTTCTCAGCGTTCAGCTCCCGTGTTTTACCTTGTTCTATGTCAAATCGGTCTTCGCCTCCATATCTTGACATTGTTTTCTTCTTTTCTCGGAATTAGATTCTCTTTCTTGACCTTGTTCTGTCTCTTTTCAGCCTTCAGCTTCCTTTCTTGCCCTTATTCTGTCTCTTCTCAGAATTCGATTTCCTCTTTTAACCTTGTTCATTCTATTTTAGTCTTCGACTCACTTTCTTGACGTTGTTCATTCTCTTCTTGGCCTTCAGCTCCCTGTTTTTACCTTATACAGTCTCTAATTGGCCTTCACCTCCTTATCTTGACATTGTTCTTTCTCTTCTCGGAATTCGGTTCCCTTTCTTGACCTTGGCCTGTCTCTTTTCGACCTTCGATTCCTTCTCTTGCCCTTATTCTGTCTCTTCTCGGAATTTGATTCCCTTTCTTGACCTTGATCATTCTGTTTTTGGTCTGTGACTCCCTTTTTTTACCTTATTCTGTCTCCTCTCAGCCTTCGGTTTCCTTTCTTGACTTTGTTCTGGTTCTTCTCGGCCTTCGGCTCCTTTTTTTTTTACCTTTATTCTGTCTCTAGTCGGCCTTCGACTCCTTATCTTGACATTGTTGTTTTTTTTTTTTCTCGGCCTTTGGCACCCTTATTTTACCTTGTCCCATCTCTACTCAGCCCTTAGCTCCCTATCATGACCGTGTTCTGTCTTTTTTCAGACGTCGGCTCCCCTTTTTTTTACCTTGTTCTGTCTACTAGGCCTCCGACTCCCTTTCTTAACCTTGTTTTGTCTCTTCTCGGCTTTCGATTTCCTTTCTTGACCTTGTTCTATCTCTTATCGGCCTTCGGCTCCTTACCTTGACCTTGCTCTGTCTTTTCTTGGCTTTCGGCTCCCCCTTTTTTTTTTTTTTTTTTACCTTGTTCCATCTCTGCTAAGCCTTCAGCTCCATATCTTGACCTTGCTCTGTCTTTTCTTGGCCTTCGGCTTCCCTTTTTTTTTAATTTGTCCAATCTCTGCTAAGCCTTCAGCTCCATATCTTGACCTTGTTCTGTCTTTTCTCGGCCTTCGGCTCCTTATTTTTCCCCCTTGTTCAGTCTCTACTAGGCCTTTGGTTCTCTATTTCAACCTAGTTCTGTCTCTTTTCGGCCTTCGATTCCCTTTCTTAACCTTGTCCTGTCTCTTCTCAGCCTTCGGCTCCTTTTTTTTTTTTTTTTTTTAACTTTGTTCCGTCTCGATTAGGCCTTAGGATACCTCTCTTAATCTTGTTCTGTCTCATCTCTGCCTCCATCTTCCATTCTGCACCTTGTTCTGTCTCTTGGCTCCCGGTTTCGTTTTTGGACTTATTCTTTTTGTTCATGGCCTTCAGCTTCCTTTCTTGACCTTTGCGGTTTCTTGGCTTCCACTTTCGTTTCCTGACCTTGTTCTATCTCTTCTCAGATTTCAGCTTCCTTTCCTGATATCATACTGCCTACTAGCTTTAGCTTATTCTCTGAGCACTGTCTATCTCTCAGGTTTTTTCTTCCTTTCCTAATTTAATTCCTTCTCATCCCTTTTGGTCATTGTCTGTCTCCCAGTGTTTGGGATCCTTTTCTTGAGCATAGTTCTGCTTCTCAATTGAAATCTCTTTCTGAATCTTGTTTTGTGTCTTTGCATTTATTCCATTCTTAAACCTGTTCTGTCTCCCGGATTTTGGCTTTTTTTTTTTTCTTTTTTTTTATTGTCTCTGCTTTTGGGTTCCTTTTCTAATCGGGTTTCGTATCCCTGGTTTGTTTCCTTAATTATGTTTTGTTTCTTGGCTATCTGGCCTCTATGTGATGCGCTGCAATTTTCAGTAACACTTGAACACAATCAACAACTTAATTGTGTCTATCTTTACTATTTTTGCACAAATTGCCGTTTTACTTTTTTCTATTTAACCAGCAAAACAGCAACAAACAGCTTTGATTTTGTCTGTCGATTCGAATTATTTTTGTTTTACCTGTAGATTGTGTACACATTCCACTTGTATCCTGGTTTCATGGCAGGCGTACAAGAAGTTTAACGAGAGGTTTACTCTTTCCCTCAGAAAATCTAAATTCATAAAAAAAGTCTTCTTCTAATTCTACACCATTATTGCCTTTGCAATACCAGCAATGCTCCTACAGTACTGCTTTAGCTAGATATGAAGCAAATGCTTCTTCCATAAGGAATTTTAAGTAAACACGTCCTTCCTTTTCAAAACACAATATTTTTTTTTTCTTTTTTTTGTAACATTGCAAAAATAGAAACTCAAACATTTTTCCTTAAGAGGATATTCCAGAGGGTACTAAACTTCAATTTTCATCAACAACGCTGTCGAACAACTATCAGGCACCTAATATGATACTTCGTTCACTGAGAAACTCTGATATTCAAGAACAACTTATCTAAAATGTTTTGATTCTCTTATAAATAGAACTTAGAAGTTTAATTCATTACACCTGAACACTAAAATACATAGTCACACACAACACAAATATACTTACAACATGCATGCACACACGCAAAGCACAAATACAGCAGGCACCTATACACACACCCCATATATATATATATATATATATATATATATATATACTCACATATGTAAGCATATATATACATATACATAAGTATATACTTATATATATACATATATATGTATATATATATGTGTGTGTGTGTATGTATATATGTGTATATTTATACACATATATAAGATAGATGGAAAGATATATAGAATACCCAGGTTTGGTACAACTAAAATTCTAGCAGATGAGCACAGAGTAACCTTTGCAACTGAATGTAGGAATCTATTTGCAGTCTTACACACTTTAAGAGACGAGGAGCAGACAATTAATGAAGAATGGCTTGATATTAAGAACATATATCAGTCAGTTGATAGTGAAGTTTTCGGACATGCAGTTACAAGGAGAAAACCATGGATATCAAATGATACTTGGGATACTATAAAATGGAGACAAAGATAGAAATCGATTGTCGAATGTTAATGAGGAAGTAATGAAAATTATAAGATAGAGCAAGCTAAGTATTCCATCCGGTATTAATAGTAAAGTCAAAAGAAAAGTCAGGAATGACTGGAGAGAAATTTTAAACAGGAAGCAGATGAGGCTGACAAAGCTATGAATTCAGGCAGTGGCTATGATGTAAGAATTGCTCATACAATTATTAATGATGTCTCTACAGGAGTAAAGAAGACACATAAACCCATCAAAAAGAGAGAAGGTTTCTGTTAAAACAACAGAAGATGAAGAAAGGCAACGTTGGATGGAACACTTTAGTGGGGTCTTGGAGAGGAGATATGAAAGGAATAATTTGATTGATATAACTGAAGCTGAGGAGGACCTTGATGCAGCCATGAATGAATTTGGTGTGTTTGAAGCTGAGGCTAGCATTAAAAGACTCAAGAGATGGAAATCGAAGTGATACGATGGAATAACTGCTGAGATGATATTGGCTGAAAATGGAATGAATCCCAGATTACTTACAAGAATATTTTGTAGAATGTGGCGTGAAGAGGCTGAATCTGATGAATGGGAGTTAGGAGTGTTGGTGAAAGTGGCAAAAAAATGAGTCCCTGACTGATTGCAATAATTGCAGAGGAATCACACTTAAACCAGTCATGAAAATGTATAGTATGGTCATTCTAAAGAGACTTGAGAGAAAGATTGATGAAAAGCTGAGAGAGGAACAAACAATTTAGAAAAGGTAGAAGTTGTACTGACAATATTTTCATTTTAAGACATATAGTACAGCAATGTGTAGAATACAGAAATCCATTTTAGATGGTATTTGTGGACTATGAAAAAGCCTTTGATAATGTTCACCGGCTAATTTTGTGGAGAATCCTGCGTTATTATGGAGTTCTTGTCAAATGTGATTAAGTCTGTTCATTAGCATAGTAAATGCAAAGTTAATGTTAGTGTTGTCCTATCAAACGAATCTCCAGTGAACAGTGGAGTACTCCAAGGGAATGTACAGTATTGTCACCTATATTGTTTATCCACCTCATGGATCTTGTAATGCAATGAACAGTTGTGGATGGTGGAGAAGGATTGGAGTGGATTGGTAACAGGAAGTTAGCTGACAGAGTATGCTGATGACATTGTCCTTATTAGCAGAGCACCACAGGAATTGCAAAGCTTGCTTACAAGAATTCATGAAATATCACTTGAGGTTGGGCTCAACATAAATAAAAGAAACACACAGATAATAAGAACAGAATATGCAATGGAAAATGAAATATCATTGGAAGGAGAAAGGATTAATGAGGTAGAATCATTTAAATACTTAGGAACTATGGCTTCTAATACAGGATCTTTAGAATTTGAGTTTAATGAAAAATTGAAAAAACAAACCAGGAAATGGCTCGGTTAAGTAAAATTTGGAAATCAAATTAGCTATATATCAGTTTAGTGAGATTGGTGTTACTATATGGACACGAGACGTGGTATAACAATAAAACAATATACAACAAATTTTGTAGATTTGGGATCAAAGCTTTCATAAGAATATTGGGAGTTAAATGGTAGTACAGGATTACAAATGAAACTATAAGAGACATTACTTGAGTGCCATATGTGGATGAGATCATAGTGAGAGGTAGATGGAGATGGTTTGGGTATGCTCTTCGCACTCCCCAAAAGATTAGTTTATCAAACTTTCAATTGGGCTTCACAAGGCATAAGAGGAGTTGGAACACATGGCTGAGGACTATGAAGTGTTAAGTAGATGATGAATGGAGAAATATTGTTTTAAAATCCCAAGATGGAGATGAATGGCGATATCTAACCGAGGCCCTTTGTGTCAATAGGTGTGGGAAAAGATAATGACGATGATATATATATATATATATATATATATATATATATATATATATATATATATATATGTAAGTCAACACAATATCGTGCTCAAATAGAAATAAATTTCTACCTCATACTTGGGATCGAACCCTAGCCCCTTTAAATGAAAGGCCAGGTCACTTCCAACCATGCTCCCAGAGACTCAAAGGAAGTCTGAACCTAACTTCCACCTGCAGTTCAGGCTTTACCGGGCGAAACATGTCTCTTACCAGCGAGTTTTCCCCGACTTCCCAGCCCACCAGGTGACGCAATTGGCAGCATTAAATTCGAATTACCCCTAATGAGTCAATATGGATGTAAGTCAACACAATATTGTGCTCAAATAGAAAAAAATTTCTACCTCATACTTGGGATTGAACCCTAGCCCCTTCAAATGAAAGGCCAGGTCACTTCCAACCATGCCAACAGAGGCTCAAAAGAAGTCTGAAAATAACTGCTACCTGTGGTTCAGGATTTACCAGGCAAAACATCAGTCTCTTGCCAGCGAGTTTTCCCCCGACTTCCCAGCCCACCAGGTGACACAATTGGCAGCATTAAATTCGAATTACCCCTAATGAGTCAATATGGATGTAAGTCAACACAATATTGTGCTAAAATAGAAATATTTTCCTACCTCATACTTGGGATCAAACCCTAGCCCCTTCAAATGTAAAGCCAGGTCGCTTCCAACCATGCAACCAGAGGCTCAAACAAAAGAAGTCTGAACCTAACTGCTGCCTGCAGTTCAGGGTTTACCTGGCGAAAAATCACTCTCTTGCCAGCGAGTTTTCCCCGACTTCCCGGCCCACCAGGTGATACAATTGGCAGTATTTAATTAGAATTACCCCTAATGAGTGAATATGGATGGAAGTCAACACAATATCATGCATAAATAGAAATAAATTTCTACTTCATACTTGGAACAGGAAGTCTGGGAAAACTCGCTGTTAAGAGACATGTTTCGCCAGGTATATCCTGAACTGCAGGTAGCAATTAGGCTCAGACTTCTTTTGTTTGAGCCTCTGGTGGCATCATTGGAAGCGACCTAGCCTTTCATTTGAAGGGGCTAGGGTTCGATCCCAAGTATGAGGTAGAAATTTATTTTAATTATATATATATATATATACAAATATATATGTATCTATATATACACATATATATCTACATACAATTACACACACACACACATATATATATTATAAATAAATATATATATATATATATACATAAACACATATACATACGTATATATATATATAAATTTATATATATATATATATATATACATATATATATATATATATATATATATATATAATGTATATATATACATATATATACATATACATATACATATATATATATATATGTATATAAATTATATATATGTATATATATGTATTCAAATAAGCCATATATTTTTTGATACATTAATGTCTGGATTCTCTTAACGACCTCGATATCAGAGCCCCAGGCAAAATCACACAAAGACAGGAGCATGTGACCGGCCGGGAATCGAACCCTGGTCCGGCAAGCTTGTATAGACAGTGACTACCACTTGGCCAAGTGGTAGTCACTGTCTATACCAAAGACAATACACGAAAGATGGGAAGCTCAATCCACAGTCGATGCGACTGTGGATTGAGCTTCACACTTCATATTGCTCAGCCATGTAGGCCTGGGTCTTTAAACTCTTAATAGTGCATTATTAGAAAGAATATATTAAAATGAAAGTCTTTCCTAAAGTATGCTTTCAAAACATTTTGAAAAAAAAATGGAAAATTAATGCAATTTAAAAAAAAAATAGGAAACTTAATATAAGAAATTTTCCTTAGTCAAAAATATCTATAAAAGTCCCATTTCTGTGAATGAAGCGAGGTACGAGATATTCCGCTTTTGTTACAGGACAGACACTGCACTGCCACCAAATCTTGACTCATTGGAGAATCACATTAAACGGGCCAACTACCAAGCTGCAATACATAGACGTTGTCTTCAGACAAATATGGAAGCTTCAAATCCTGTGGGAAATGGATGGAAAATGGAACAGAACTGTTTGAAAATAGTGTGGAACACTTTGCCAATTGCACCGGAGTCAATTCTGAAAAGTATTTCTTGTTCCTGCCGGAAATCAGGATGTAATCAAGGGAACTGTTCTTACCGTGCAAACAACCTGAAATGTTCAGATTTGTGCCACTGCACAAAATGTGAGAATACATCAACTGATGAAGATAGCCTGATACAAGACACCGATTCTGATGATGACATTAACGAGGAAGGTGAGCTATGAGTAAGTTGAAAATTATTATAATCAGGCACGATTTTTAGCATGAGGTTGAGCATGAGCATGGACTGAAACTGACATTACTAACAATTTGGATTTTTAGAAAAATGTCTTTTACAAAAAGTTACTTTAAATGAAAAAAACACTTTTTATCTAGCACAAACGGAAACTGTATCGGCATTAGGCATATTCCTTGATAGAGAAGAAGACTCATTTTTTTAAAACTATATTATGTAATTTGTAAACAAATAAAATGTCTATATAATTGTATACTTATCTTAATATAGTCTTTCTTTTAAGATATCCTTTTTGGTAAACCATGGACAGAAATTGTGAAAAAAAACATTCCTCCCAGTGGAGAAAATGTGAATATCATAGGTTAATGTATTTTGCCTGTAGTGGGTTAATGTGCAACTTTACAGAGGAGAACATTGCATTTTTGGAAAGAGCACCCCAAAATTACATAAGAACAAGTGTTTTCAGGTAGTTGCGAGGAGGGTCAATCAAACTCATTATTTAGGCATCTTTTGTCAGCATGCCACACGGCCTATTCCTGGTAGTGTACATCAGTAGCCTAATCATGTCAACAGTAAACCTAACCATATCAGCAGTACCATAACCATGCCAACAGTTACCTAACCATGTCAACAGTATTTTGCAATGGAAATTAAGCTATCTTGGAAAACATATCAAAATCAACTAGAAAAACTATATTTTCTTGTCATTTAGAGGCGTCAATTGTATTTCAAATAAATACCTTAAAGATATATTTGCAAACCCTGAAAGTCTCTAGAAATATGAAATAAACATAACAATTCCTATCACTGTCATACAATTCGTGAAGATTGGGTCTCCATGCCTTTTCCAGATAGGCTACTCACAGTAACTTTGATATACTGTATACAGTATATACTGTAGTTATGTTATATTCTCAGCAACTTACCCTTGGGTTGTAGTTATAAATGTTTACCTTAATTTTTCATTAATAAGCAACTATTTAGCAAACCAAAGTTGTTTCATCAGGAAGGATGGATCTTGTGGGAGCATTTATATGGGAGAGCATAAGTACTGTAGGTTAGTTAAGTTAGTGTGTTTTATTTTAATTTCAAGTTCACTAACCTTTTAATCTATGATTGAATTTTCCTAAATGTATGGATAAAAGCATTCAAAATAGAAAAAAAAATTACATTCAAACCAGCATATCTGCTCCCACAAGATCCATTCTTACCGTTTCATCTATGTTTCTGCATTATATGCTCATAATTGTTCAATTTTTAAAATTAAATCTTTGTAATTGGTACCAACAACCCACATAGTATTCCAAAGTAAATTTACCATTTGGCAGCAAATGTACGCAGTAATACAGTAGTAATAAATTGGCAAAACAAGTTGTGAAAACCTATGATATTTGCTTGTACTGTACATGATGCAAAAAGAGACATGGTTCAAGTCAATTAGAATAAGTTTCAAATTTTTTTAGGAATGTGCATGCTTCTTGCAGAAATGGCATTTTACTAGAAAATACCAGGCAGAAGTGTTGGTTATATAACCTTCATAAAAGGGTGCCAATTGAATATGCATTTTTGAGAACTCCCACAATTGGGCTATGAGATTTTAATAAATTGTTATAAATAGGTTCTGAATTGATCAAGAGCTTAATAAATAATCATAAAATATAATAAACTGTATTCATTCCTCTAAGTTCTTAGATATGTCTGCCACATATGTATTGTTTTATGTACAGTATATATTTTAGGAATACAGTGAACCCTCGCTACTTCGCGGTTCGACCATCGCGGATTCACCACTTCGCGGATTTTTTCCATAACCCATATATATACAGTAATATATATATATATATATATATATATATATATATATATATATATATATATATATATGTATGCATGTATTTATGTATATATGCATGTATGTATATATGTAGGCATGTATATGTGTATACATATAAATATATATATATATATACACACACACACACACATATATATATATATATATATATATATATATATATATATATATATATATATATATATATATATATATACACACACATATATATATATATATATATATATATATATATATATATATATATATATAATGTAGGAAGATGTGATGTAGTTCTAAGGGAAAAGTATGGGAAATATGTCTGGGTAATAAGCAAAGCTCTACCTCCAGTTTGTTTCTTCATTATGATCAGAGATAAATGTAAACAAAACATTGGTTGCCATTTTTTATCGTGCTTTTTAGCGTGTTTAGAAACACATGATATAAAATTGCCTTTAATATTTGTGCCTGTTTTAGTTTAGGGTACTGTAGTACATGCATTAAGTGTTCTGTACTATAAAGGGTAGTTTGTTAACAGTACTACGTACAAGGGAAGGTTTTAAAAGTCTGAATATACATGTTGAATAAAGAGGTAAATATGGTGTCACTACTTCGCGGATTTTCACCTATCGCGGCCGCGTCTGGAACCTATCTACCGCGATAAACGAGGGTTCACTGTACAGTAAGTACCTAAATATCAGATATATAATTATTAAGAAATACTGTATATTGTAACTTCCCTTAGACATGGATTTCAATTTCCCTCAAATGACAAACGGTGAATTGCCACCCTGCTTTATAATATCTATGTCTATGTATTTGCAGATGCCTACAGTGGATTAGAGTTGCCAATATTAAATGTCTTTCGATAAAAGTACAAAATATGTAAACAACTGTTGTAGTCTTCACTTTTCCTGCAAGAACTATGTGACTCCAGATTCCTCAAGACTCAATAAAAATGCATGTCCAGATCAAAATCTTGCAGGTGTGGATGAATATGTTATTGCTATAATATAAAGATGTTGTTATATACTGTAATTTGTTTTATAATACATTTTTATAGTACAGTATTATGCACTGAAAATGTTAGTTATACTAGTAAATCTTTCCCACTTTCACGGGTAATCCAAATGATACATCTGCAGCACCAGCAATAGCATACAACTCTGACTGCAGTACTGCAACATTTGAAAGCATTTTTGATAAATCTGGCACAGGTACAGTTCAGTGCACATTTCCATTTTTGCTTCATTAATATTGCTTTTAAAGGAGTAAAATGTCAGTAGATTATAAAAACCTTGAAGTGTTATGCTGTAATTTGATTAGCATAAACAGTACAGTATTACTAGTGCCTGTTCTAAGTGAAAGTGTTTCATGTGATTTTGTTTAATACTTACTCATTTATTTCAGATTCATGTAACCCTCCTATAAATTGTGACCTAAGTGTCACACCCAGTGACATTGTGTATGACCTACATCAGTGATTCCCAACCTTTTTGTGATCGAGTACCACTTGGAGGTCCCGTACAGTCGCCGCGTACCACCTGGTTCCAGAGAAACTAAATTCGATCAGATACCACTTTATTTCTATAATTGTAAAAATAGAACATGCAAATTAACTAAGAAAACAACAACTCAATGTGAGGGCTGTATCTGCTTCTTCTCCACCAGCTGGTCAATGCGGGGCATGACTTTGCTCACAGCACATTGGAAATCATGCCCGGGCGCAGCAAGACAGTTCTGGCTCTTCGACTTGATGGTCATGAAGGCTGAGAACCCCTGCTCGCACTCCCCCGTCGAGGGGAAAATCAGTAGCTGGGGAACAGCGTGACGGGCTAGCGTCGGGTACGAGGAGGCCATGCTCACCCAGAAGTTTAAAGGAGAGCATTCTTTGTGCTTCATCTTTGCTGTCTCGTCAGCCTGGATATCTGAGTTCCTCTTGTTCCCCGGTCCCAACAGGCAGATCGGCTGGATCAACGGAGAACAGATTAGCGACGTAGGCACAACATGTCACGTCCGGGAAGTAATGTTTCAATTCAGTCTTGAGCAGTGAGAGGTGATGGACGATTTCTAGGGCAAATTCATCAGTGAGCTCCCTCTCAAGGGTAGTCAGGAGTTCGAACATTCCGTAGCGTTTGCTCTCCACGTTCTTCATCCACAGATCCAGCTTACGGACAAACGCTCCCAGCTTCGAGATGAACTCTGTGTGAATTAGGTCCTCCACTAACCTCCGAAAAACTGCCAGATTCGCTTGGTGACTTAATTCTTCACTTTTATATTCGGTTAAAAACGAGTTGACCGAGTTTAGTTGAAGTAGCTGGGAATCGTAGGCAACTACGAGAGTTAGTGGAGGACCTAATTTAACGGTGGGCCGCTGGGACCAATGGGGGGCGTGTGGCAACAGTTGC
>NC_090743.1:78550158-78555158 GCF_036898095.1 Palaemon carinicauda | reverse complement strand
CTGCTGGAATAAATACATATTCTGAATTAGGTGCTCTGCCAGAAGATGCAAAGTATACAGCATATTTCTTGAATGAAATTGATAGTTTATTTGACATTTTCAATAGTAATCATATCAAGTCATTACAAGAGCAAGAGATGCGCATTCAGTTCAGCTAATGCTCAGTTAGAAAAGTTTAAACATTCAGAATTATGGTTGAGTTCGTTAAAAGTATCTGGAAAGAGCACATTCATTCCATGTATTGCAGGATGGCAACTCAACGTTAAAAGTTTACAACATTTGTGGCATGATTCAAATAATCATTATAATTTCAAGTAATTTCAAACAGATTAAACCAGGATGCATTAGAAAACTTTTTTAGTAGTGTAAGGAATGCAGGGGGGAATAATGATACACCAACAGCGGAACAGTTTGTGAAAATAGTCAATGGCATCATTTCAAATAATATCATGCTAAATTCTGTGAAAGGTAATTGTACAAGTGATGCAAATACAATAATGGACATCTTGAAAGGAAATCAAAATGATAATTTGCACATTGCATTACAGGAAGATTTGGAGAACTCCTTTGCACAAGAAAAAGTTATGGACACACCATCAGATCCTCTTGCAGATTTTTTTTCCTCTTTTAATCCTGATGAATTTACACCAGCCGATGAGCCAAGAGAAATTTCACCAATGGAAGAAAAGGATGAAGGCACTTCTGTAGGGAAACATGAAGCCATTTCTGTATATTTTTCAATGTTTGATCTCAACAGTCAGAATGATGAGTCATTTATTGACTACACTTCTACTAAAATTAAGGAAAATGTAGTAACATATGTATCAGGATACATATGTAAAATATTAAAGAGTCACATATGTCCCAAATGTTACTCATATACAGAAGACAGGGTACATAATACACCAGTTAGATCAGATCAAATATTTTTATGTCACAAGGACTCTGAATCAATTGGGTATTTGAAATATGCAAGTAATCATATATTATTTGTTACTGCAATTGAAGATATATTTGAAGAATATATAGATAGCTTATTTCATAAAGCAGATATTAAAGTAAACTTAACTAATATTATAAAAAGTAAAAATATTATAAATACTGGTATATGTGAGGTTGCTGAGAACTTGATTATAGAATATTATATAAAAATGCGACTACATTATTTTGCCAAATTTTACAATCAAACTTTGATAAAAAAGAGAAAAGATAATAATGACTATAATGTAAGAAAAAAAATGAGAAAGATAATTAAAGTGACTCATCATTAAAATAATGTCTATAATATTTTTTTTTCAGGCTTTTAGGCCACTTCCTAACTTTGACATTAACAAAATGTACCGTATGCATTTATTCAGTTTTCACTTATTTAAAATGAAAGATTACTTATGCATATACTGTATTTTTTTTTTTTTTGGTTTTTGCATTCCTGTGTTTTTTCCTGTTGCATGATAGCATCTTTTCAATATATGTTTATCAACTTCATTATACTGTACTGTAATATTTCTTTAAGTTTTGTATTTTTTTTTACTTAATTTGATATGCAGCATTGGCATGCCTACATTTTTATTTCTAACCATGACAATTTTTTGTTGATGATATCCCTGTTTTTTTTTTTTTGTTTTTTTTTTTTTAGCATGTTACGCTTGTGTTTTTTTGTAGTTTTGAAATATATTTCTTTTGGTTGAATGATTTTTCTGAGGTTTGTTTCCTATTTGATTTGTGATTTCAATTTTTATTTGCTTTTTATGAAAATTAAGTTAAACCTAGATTTTTGCTTATACAGTATTCTGTAAAATACAGCATTGCATTTATTATAAAAGGGTACCTTACTTTTACTACTTTGTTGTTGTACTTTTCTTAGTTTTATTAACAAATATTGCTTAACCTTTGCCTAATCAGCATGCAAGTTAAGTCTGCTTTTTCATTTTGATTTCTCATTATTGGTTTTGATTATCCCATGCTTTTTATTTGCTATTTAAATTCTGATATATGCATGTTTTGTTTGCATGACTTGTATGACTATTGCATGCAAATGAAGAATGTGCCATTTCTTTTACTTTGTTTATGTTCTTTGCAAGAACATTTGTGTACAGTCGTTTAGTTATGTACAGTATTCAATCATAAGCACAAGCCCAACAAAAAGGAAAATAATTACTGTATACTATATTGGTCAAATATAAAATAATATGAGAATAAGTTTGTTTCATTCTAACTGCCCTCTCAATTTTAGATAGATACTTAGCAATTGATGTTAACTGCCCTCTCAATTTTAGATAAAGATACTTAGCAATTAATGTTACATTAACTGAAGGGTTTCATTTAATGATTCAGAAATGCCTAATAAATAAGTCATAAGCTATGATAGACCCCTATAATCATGTTAACAAGCAATATTAATCGATTAATTATTCAATAATTTATCAAGCGAAGTTTATTGCAGCATAAGAATGAATTTCAACATTACAAAAAGCCGCGCTACGCCACACCCGAATTTTAGTTGAGGGCATGATTAATAGATGGCGCGCATTCTGACGGGTTGGATGATGTTTTTTAATGGTATTAATAGTCAGTTTCCCATCTCTCGTGTATTGTCTTTGGTCTATTCAAGCTTGCCGGACCAAGGTTCGATTCCCGGCCGGTCACAAGCTCTTGTCTTTGTGTGATTTCGCCTGGGGGTCTGATCCCGAGGTCGTTAAGAGAATCCAGACATTAATGTATAAGAAAATATATGGCTTATTTGAATATGAAAACACGTCTAAATGTGCAAAAATTCATCATATATATATATATATATATATATATATATATATATATATATATATATACATATATATATATATAATGTATATATATATATATATATATATATATATATATATATTATATATATGTATATATGAATATATAAATACATAAATGTATATACATATATATATATATATATATATATATGTGTGTGTGTGTGTGTATATATACATGTATATATATATATATATATATATATATATATATATATGTATGTATATATGTGTGTATATATACATGTATATATATATATATATATATATATATATATATATATATATATATATGTATATATGTATATATATATATATGTATATATATACATATATATACATGTATATATCTACATACATATATATAATATACATATATATATATATATATATATATATATATATATATATATATATATAATATACATATACATATATAACATATATATATATATATATATATATACATAATATATACATGTGTATATATACATTATATATCACATACATATACATGTGTGTATATTCATGTCTCAGGACATCATACGAGTGTATGTATATCTGTAAACGAGTAACCGATAATGTCATAAAACGCATAACTCCTTCACAGTGGGAGACCTTTGTCAGTTGTCTTGAGTACTCCCAGATTGATTCGATGTCCTCAGGCGACAAACGGGTGTAATCTCACCTGTGACAGGTCTCGTTCCCACCTTATGTGGTCTCTTTGTTTCGACCGGAGTTCACAGGTGTGGATCCATTAGGCGAATTTCAAGTTCTCAGTATTTTCGTTTTTACCTCCATTTTCCTTGAGATATCGCTTCTATTCGCTTTATGTCTTTCGGCTGAAAAAGGATCATCTATTTTTCCCATAGTAAAAAAAAGAAAAAAAATAATATCACTTAGTAAGAAATGTTACCTCAATTCCCAGCCTGATAGAGAACATCCATTTTGGTACATGATACTACTTTTTGCTTAATCTCGCTTCACACGAGCGGATTGATGCCACGCGGGCAAAACCGCACGGATTAGAAATCAATGAAGATCTACGAGGCCCTTCACACGCTGCACCCTCTGAAGTTTCCGAGCGGCAGTGATTGACTATCCGCGTGCACTAATAATTCGCTAGTTCCAGTGTAGCAGCTTATAGAAACAACGAGCCCGCTAGGGGAAATCCTCTCGTGTGATGACTTGCCTCCTAACGAGCTGGTGTTAAACGAGCCTTGTGGAGAATCTTAAATTTTCCTATGTCTATCTAATCTAACAGATATTTCCTTCTACCTTAAAAGTTTCATATACGAACCAGAAAAATATACGATTTCTTCAGAGAAAACAGCTAAGATTCTGCCAAAATATTTCCAGACTGAAAATTGAATTTTGTCAGCGAAGAGCAATTAAATGATAGCGAATGCTCCTTTGTCATTAGAACGGCTCTCCTTCTCATAGAAGCATCATCTCTGCACCGATACCAGCACAAAAGGAAGAGATCTTCTGTCTGAACAAGTCTTGGATTTCCAAGTGGCAGCTTATGCAGAGCTGTGTCTCCAACAATATCTCGTGGAAGGTCTTTCATTATATAATATGCAGGAGGGATTTATAATATGAAGGAAAGATTTGTAATCTGAAAGAGGGATTCATTATTTGAAGGAAATATTCATAATCTGAAAGAAGGATTCATAATTTGAAAAAGGATTTATAATCTGAAGAATTCATTATCCGAAGGAAGGATTTCTATCCTCAAGATATTCGCGAACAAAGGGCCCAATTAGGTGCCATTTAAAAGCTACACGATTTGAAGAAACACTAGAACTTTCTCGTGCTTTTACCGGATATGAATGAACCTGAATGCATATTCAAACCTTTTAAAAACCGGTGTTCAATAAGTTATTTTTTCTTATGTCAAATCCTGTTTTTGAGATCATCCTTCAATTACTTTTATTGTATTATTTCTGTGGTGCCAAAAATTTATATTGCAACTTCCGGAGATTAGGCTTCAAATATCTTAAGTGCTTTATTTCTAGTATTGGCAAAAAAAAAAATTAAATTTCCGAAGATTATGTTTAAAATACCTTAATAATTCTATCTCTAGTGTTGCCAAAAATTGTTTTGTAATTTTTGGATATTATGCTTGAAATAAATTTATTGCTTTATTTCTAGTGTTGCCAAGAAATGTATTTTGTAATTTCTGGAGATAATGCTTCA
>NC_090743.1:78540597-78543097 GCF_036898095.1 Palaemon carinicauda | reverse complement strand
AAGATTGATATTATTTTACTTTTCACTTTAATACAAAGAACCTACTACTTAACTAAAGTAATTTGAAAATGACATGCTTTAGATATTATTAATTTACATACGGTAGTTTAAAAACTACCCAAACTTTAATCAAATATTTTTAGTTTTCAATATAATTCATTTACAGATAACTTGAATAAAAAGTACTTAATTCGAATATTTGAAAATGTAATGCTTTAAATTTTTATAAACCTGTTACTCTTTCTTTAGATTACTAATAAATTACTTGGAGGGTAAAATAACCAAGGGAATTCTATGCGGCCTTAATGAGCATTAAGGAATTGCAAGATGCCCTTCATCCGAAAAAGGGTTCTCCCTCCCTGCCTATACATTACAGATTCTCATTTGTCCTAATACACCGACAACACTGAGATTACCAAACAATTCTTCTCTCAAGGGGTTAACTACTGCAGTGTAATTGGGCAGTGGCTTTACTTTCCTCTTGGTAAGGGTAGAAGAGACTCTTTAGCTATGGTAATCAGCTCTTCTAGAAGGACACTCCAAAATCAAACCGTTGTTCTCTGGTCTTGGGTAGTCCTCTTGTTTGTTAAATTTTTGTTTATATAGGAAATATTTACTTTAACGTTGTTACTGTTCTTAAAATATTATATTTTTCCTTGTTTTTTTTCCTCGCTGCACTATTTTCCCTGTTAGGGCACCTGGGCTTAAAGCATCCTGCTTTTCCAACTAGGGTTGTAGCTTAGCATTTAATAATAAATATATATATATATATATATATATATATATATACACACACACATATCGGTCTCCTTCAATTTTATATTTCTGAAAACCGGCTCTCTCTCTCTCTCTCTCTCTCTCTCTCTCTCTCTCTCTTTTCCAATTTCAACTTCCAAAACAATCCTCTCTCTCTCTCTCTCTCTCTCTCTCTCTCTCTCTCTCTCTAACTCAGAAGACGTAGAAGCCTTAATAGAGGCTCTAATGAAGCCAGGAGAATGATCCAGAAAATGGCAAATGCCTTTCAACTGTGGCTTATTTGAAAATGAAAAAAACACGTCTAAATGTGTAAAAGTTATCATTAATCGAATGCCAAGTACAAACATACTAATTAGCTATGATGGTGAATATGGGTTGATTTTAATTCCAGGTAAAAAAAAAAAAAACCTAAATTTGACAGGTATAAATACGGAATAATTGTCATCAACTTTTATCTTTCTTCGTGGCTAAGTGACATGTCACTGTTGTTACAAGTTTCCTGGACCGGTGTTCGATTCCCAGCCGGTCAGAAGCTATTGTCTTTGAGTGGTTCCACCTGGGACTCTGATCCCGAGGTCAGTAAGAGAATCCAAACATTAATGTATCAATATATAAGGCTTATTTGATATATATATATATATATATATATATATATATCTTAAGTAGCTGGTCTACTGTGCAGTAAATATATTAGTTTGTTAATGAGTTTATTTACATTTTATTTGTGCATTGAAGAGAGGTTTGCCAGCCCGTAAAATGAGCTCCTCTTGTGTAGATTTACGATTCATATGTAAATTACGTAAGAGTTTCATCGTTAATTTTCATTGTATTCTTTACTCAAGTTAGTATATGTAAATTTATGTTATTTTTAAGAATTAACTTTTTATTTCACGTATTTTTGTTCTTATGTAAACTCTTTGAGAGTGTTATGTGATCATACACGACAGGAACAAGGAATTATGTAATGTTCTTTTATATTTTATGAGGTATTGCGTCATGCTTGAGAGAGAATACACAATATGCCACATGTGCTTTGGAAGTTTCTGGAAGGCCCTAGTGCTGGGTTTTATCTTTTTTTTTTATTTTGGGGACAAAGGGTGGGCGGAGCTAGCTAGCAGAGAGTTACCTCGCTGTGTGTGATAGTTGCCAAGGAACCCAGATTTCGTCTTCCTGTTGCATGAATCCGCGTTCAAGAGTAATACTTGGTAACTGACGCCTTGCCGGGCCCCTACACTTCCAGGCCTCAGTCGGGGAAGTTTCTGGAAGTAGCTGAATTTCATATAAAAAGGCGACACCAGGTTTACACAGTGAGATACAGATTACCGTCCTTAAGATCGTCATCTCCCCACCCCTCTCAATCTCGCAACCCAGTGAATTGTTTCAAGTGTTCAGTACATATAGTGTGTCCTCTCCTAAGCGACACTGTGCCCCAAAGCAAATTGTGTGTTGAAAAGATACGTAAGACAAAATGGTGATTTTGAATTCATTGTAATAGGGTGTTGTAATAGGGTGAGTGTTAGCAATGTATAAAGTTCTTGTAAATGCCCCTGCAATAACGAGAGATGATTTTCTATTGTGATCTGGTTATCTATTCTCAGCAAGTATCAAACTTGAATTTTGTACTATTGAGGTTTAATTTCAAGCTTATGTATAATTTTCATTGCAATATTTCTTTTGTCTTAGTCTTTGGTTTACTCAGATTTAATATTTAAAGTCAAGTAATTATATAATTTCTGATCGTAAC
>NC_090743.1:78528097-78538097 GCF_036898095.1 Palaemon carinicauda | reverse complement strand
GTCATACTGACGTAGAGAGCGAGGTCGGAGGTGGCATGTTGGAGACGTTGAGGAGTATGAATCCGCGTAGACTAACTGTCAGTGAGCTACATCAACCAGGAGGTAAGTGTGATAGGAACCCCCCACCCAGGATTGGCAATGTGACGTTAGCAACGAGAAACTTCCAAGTATATTTGGCACTTCCAAACAATGATATGAGGGTTTCATAACCGTGGGTGGTTATCGCATATCCGTTGGCAGCTACCAGGTGGGGGTTGGTAGATTTACACAGACTAAGTCATGTCCTGAAGAGTGGTCTTGGCTGAAGAGAAAGGCAAGCACCCGTATCTACCAAAAATCGCACACCTGTACCTTTGTCATGTAAAAAGAAAAGATTGGTGACAGGGGAGACCATTGTGGCAAGCAATGGCCTACTTACACATTTTTTGGCCACTGACAACCATTCACACATTTCTTCGCTGCAGCCCTGAATTTGGAGTGGTAGTAGCATAACTGCGGCCAATGGGAGTCAGGAAATGGCTGTAGAGGTCAGTGGTTGGAGATTAGGGAGTATGCGAGGGGTGATATAAGTGGGGGGTGTTGACTAACACTTGGGGACTGGGGTTATGGTCCCTGCCCTAGTAACAGTGACTGGTGATGAGGATATTAAGGCAAATTCCTCCTACTGCATTCATGTCAACTTTGGTCGATGTTGAATATTTGTCCACTTCGTCAGGAGTGGAGGCGTTGATGGAGGTCTGGAAGGTGGTGAAGTGGCTGTCCATAAGGGTATCAGGTCCTTCATGAGCAAAGTATCGACATCGGAGATGGCAGTACTTACAGGTTCGGGTAGGCGCTGTATCCAAAGTGCACAAAGTAGATTCACTTCACGAGGGAAGCCGTCAGCGGTAGATTGCAGGCGAGCAATACTGGTCAGTTCCCTGAGGGCCAGTGAAGCCTTTTGGTCCCCCCAATGGTTGCTGAGAGAGCTGAAAAAGTTTCACTATGCGGGTGGCCGGTAATGGCGAGTACTGCTCCAGGAGGTATGATATAAGGTCTTCGTACCTTATGGGGGTGTCCCCTTGTTCGCACAGTCAATCGTAGATTTCCGGGAAAGTGTCCCTGGGGATGGCCGCTAGAATGTAATCAGCTTTGGTGTTTCACTAAATCATGCCCTTTATGCGAAACCGGACCTCAGCACGCTGAAACCAGGTATGCGCTTGGTAGTTTCAGGGGCGTGGCGTTGATTGTAGAGTCAGTGTCTGAGGACTGCATGATCAAACAATAATGGGGAAAGCGGGAGAGAGTTGAACACTTCTGTGGTCACCAATGTCTTGTATGTTGTTAGGATGTAACTAAGAGACTCTCGTGAATACAACTGAACTTTATTTGGTCGGAGCGGCACAAAATTTCACACACAATGGTGCAGGAAAATAAAGGAATGAACAATTTATCTGTGAGAAGGGAGAGCGATAACAATATAAAAAAATAAGAAATCCTATTACAGTGTACGAGCATGTTTGATACAAGCGCAGTACACTACTGCACTGTAAATGTAGTAAAACGCAGTCAATACCTGCACTCTATTTCCTCTGGTAAAAATTACTTGACAGGATATCAAGATGTAACACTACAAAATCAAAGTATATTTCCCAATCAATTACTTAAATCGCATTTCACTGTTATCATAAAATAGAGACACAACATTTACTCAATGCCTTTACCTTGAAATACTCCAACAAGAATATAATTTTACAACCTTTAAATCATTATCGTTTGCAATAATAAATAAAATAAAGAATAAAAATAAAACTATGTAATTTTGCTTTATCTTAACAATAAAACTGTAAAAAATAAAATCAATATCAATTTTATTTCAAATCGACGTACGAGTAAGCCTTCAATATTCAGGCATCCATTGGTCTCAATTAGTTGTCTTGTATTTACATATTAAGAACAACAATTAATACTCCA
This sequence comes from Palaemon carinicauda, assembly GCF_036898095.1. Taxonomy (NCBI): domain Eukaryota; kingdom Metazoa; phylum Arthropoda; class Malacostraca; order Decapoda; family Palaemonidae; genus Palaemon; species Palaemon carinicauda. The sequence continues at coordinate 78,536,144 of NC_090743.1, read as the reverse complement.
TCAGTTAAAACTCAACTGCAAGTTCACGTATCCTGTGTACTTATATGCGTACTTTTAAATGGGGCGAATATCTAGGAATCAAATACAGTTATGCATACAGCACATAATCAAATAAATTGCATGAAAATTTAGTAATTATGAATATGCCAAATATCATTAATTTGCGTAACATATTTCTATCTTGGTAATGCACAGAATCATTACCTCTCTCTCGCTCTAATATATATATATATATATATATATATATATATATATATATATATATATATATATATATATATACTATGGTTGTCATTAATTTCTGAATTATTTAAGTTTTTAGATTTTTAATGTCAAGTATAGAAGTGTTGTATTCTTTCTTCATTAGCTTTTTGTCTCCTCACCGGTGGTAATCTTGGTGTTTTTTATTGGCTAACGACTGTTCTATATTTTCAAGTTATGTTGGTTACGTGGCTGCGCTCCTTCGTTATCCGAGGGATGGAGGTTTACACTAGGAGGAGTTTGCCTCAGCGTGTTTCTGAGCCTCCAACCTTGAATGTCACGGCTATTGCTGTTGGAACTATATTTATTCCTCGCCACATTGCAGAGCTACGTTTTGAAGCTGTATAGCTTATTGGATATCCTTACTCTGTAGCAAGGACCTTTCATTCTGCATTTTATGTACTGCCCTTGGTTCAGTAAAAGCCAAGGGGACCTCTCTGTCCCAAGGTAATAATAGTTAAACCTATATTTATTTATCGAGATCACGACCTGTGATCCTCTGCTGACGTCATTAGTGGAGCTTGTGAAAGCCTTCCAACACCATAGTTTCGGATCAATTTTCCCTGCCACCAAGATTAAGCCTCCAGACGTGGAGTTTACTGTCCTCTAAGAGGAGACCTATAAAGTCGTTTGAGGAACTTGTTAGGGATATTTAGATTGTATTTGTTAGGATATTCTTACTTTTCGCTTGCCTCCTCCTTTCTGGACCATCTCCCCTTTTAGTATGTATGTGTTGATGACCTTTCTAAAATCGTGTAATTGTTTTCTTTTGCAGGGAGTTTAAGAGTGAGTGTTTCTCATTAATTATTGTATTGTTGAGGTTCAGGCGTTATTTCTGTCTGAAACTTGTGTATTAATATTAAGTATATTTTTGTGGTATTTTCTTTGCCCCCTAGAATTGACTTAGCACTCTTATTAAAGTTGGATACTATTCCACCTTTTGTGGACTTAGTATGGTATTTTGGTGAATACTATTTGATAAAAGTTTAGTGTTTTGTGTGGTGGTCAAGCCAGCCATCACAAGTGGCAACCGTGACAGGATCTTTCGTTCCTAAGTATTCACCGGTGTATGTGCAAAGTTAATTCTAGTAGTTATTTTTCAGGCAGCATATTTTCACCTCCTCGTAGTTGTCTTTTGTAAATTTAGTATTGTGTGAATAATAGTTGTCATTATGGTTGTTAATGTATTAGAACTCCTTAGCGGAGAGGGGTGGCAAGAGAGGCTTGCAGAGTTGAATAGGGAGGACTTGGAAATTGTAGAGCAGCATTTTGAATTGGAATATGAAGTGTCCATAAGAAAGGGTGTATTGCTATTGCAAATTTATGAATATGTTAAAACTGTAAAGGCAGGTGGGGAACAAGAAGTGAAACCTGATAAAGGACTGCTGTCTGTAGAAATTTTGGATTGGCAAATTGCTCTGAGGCAGATGGAGTTTGAAATAGAAAAGTTTAAGGCAGAGGAAAGAGAAAAGGAGAGGCAGCATGAGATTGCCATGAGAGACACAGGTTCCTCTTCTCCCCCTCCCCCCTCCCCAAATAGGTCAGTAACGCCTGCTATAGATTTAGTGCAGGCTCTCAAATGTGTGCCTAAATTTGAGGAAAACAATGTAGCAGAGCTTTTTGTATCGTTTGAGAGGATTGCAATAAGGCTGGAGTGGCTCCAAGAGTATTGGACCACTCTTATACAAAGTAAATTGGTTGCAAGACCTCAGAGGATGTATGTAAGTCTGGAGGAGGATCTGTCATCAGATTATAAGTGTGAAGGCTATTGTCTTGAAGGACTATGAGTTAGTCCCTGAAGCCTATAGGCAACGCTTCAGGAACATAGAAAAAATTAGGGAACAAACTTTTGTTGAATTTGCAAGGTCGAAGGAACAATATGTTCGTGATTAATCAAGTCCAAGGAAGTGGTAGATTTTGAGAAATTGAAGGAATTAATGTTGGTGGAGGAGTTTAAGAGGTGCGTCCCAGATAAACTGAAGGTCCACATCGAAGAGTTAAAACTCGAGACCATTCAGGAGGTAGCCATCGCTAGTGATGAATATTATTTATCTCATAAGAGTGAGTTAGGGGGAGTAACGACAAATGTGAAGTCTAGTTGGGTTAAAGTAAGTAGGAATAATACTTCTAACAGTAATAATTCTAGGATGTTTACTAGAAATAATTGTAGAGGTAATAATCAGGGTAATGCTAATACTAATATTAATTTTCCTCATAACAGAGGTAATAGACCTAATATATACAATCCAAAGAAATTGAAGACATTGACGTGCTTCTTTTGCAATAAGAAGGGGCACGTGAAGAGCTTGTGTTATGCGTTTAGAAAATTGCAAAAAGCTAATGGTAGGCCACTGATGGGTGTGGAAAAGAGAGAGAGAACCTATCCCAACAAGGTCCACTGACCAATGACTACCTGGCTGTTTTGATAAGTATTTGTCCTTCGGTAGTGTCTCATCCGCAAATTTGTCCGAGAGAAGACGATTACGTATTTTGCGTGATACTGGAGCAGCTCAGTCTTTGATCCTTAGGGAGGCATTGCCATGTAATTTTGTTCCTGAAAGTGAGGAATTTATGTTATTGTCTGGTTTTCCTGATACTGTAAAGTCTTATGCGATCAAAAATTCTAATTTAATTTGCCCTTCCTTTGCAGAGAATTTAAAATTGGCCATCGTTGATAAATTTCCGGTTAAAGATGTTGATGTTGTGATAGGGAATGATGTTGCTCATAAGAATAATACCTATCCCATATTGATAAATCCTGATAGTGAGGTAGCAGCAGTTACTCGTTCTAGTGCTAGAATTGTTGACGCTGCAGTCAACAATTGATCAAGATTTAAGTAGTTTAGAACGTAGTGATAGCGTAGTTGTAGATCTTAGGATTTTGAAAGACAAACTGAATTGGACTACTGAAAAGCTTATCAAAGCTCAGAAAAAGGATTTTCGGGATCTCCCTATTGAGTCAGGCGAGGTGTCTGATATAACTGGTCCCAAATTTAAGATAATTAATAATATTTCATATAGGTTGAGTAGGCCTGTGAAGGTTGATAATATTGATTATGAAATTTTGAAACAGATAATGGCTCCATTTGTTTACAGGAATGAGTTGAGGTGATTGGTGCATGAAAGTGGTTTGGCCGGACATTTTGGCATTCATAAGACTTACGGTAAGTTGCTAATGAATTATTATTGGCTGAAGTTGAAAGCAGACGTAAAGAAATTTGTCAATAGCTGTGATGTCTGTCAGAAGGTCGGTAAACCCAATCAGCTTATTCAAAAAGCCCCTCCATGTCCTATTCCAGTGGTTTCCGAACCTTTCAAGGAGGTCATTATTAATGTTGTTGGACCATTACCAAGGACTCGTAGTGGAAATGAATATATTTTGACTACCATGGATAGAATGTCTCGATATCTCGAGGCAATACCACTACTTACTATAAAAAGTGTTAAAATTGTAGATGTACTATTTGACTTTTTCACCAGCTTTGGGATGCCTAAAATAATTCAATCGGATTGTGGTTCTAATTTTGTTAGCAGGCATTTCAGAGATAAAATGGCAGAGTTAAATATAAAACATGTGACCTCTTCTCCATATCATTCAGAAAGTCAGGGAGCTCTGGAGAGATTTCATCAAACCCTGAAATCTATGATAAAGAAATATTGTTTGATCAATGGTTCTGAATGGGATAAGGAATTCCCTTATTTGTTGTTCGCTTTTCGTTCTGTCCCAAGTCAGTCTTTAGGTTTTTCGCCTTTCACCCTTGTGTTTGGCCATTGTGTTCGAGGTCCTCTCGATGTTGTTCGAGAGCCCTGGGAGGGGAGACGTCCCTGAGATCAATTTATTAGATTATGTGTCTAATCTGGGCGATAAGCTAACCAAGGATTGGAAATTTGCAGGTGAAAATTTATTGTGTAGCCAAAAAAGAATGAAGTACTTTTTTGACAGAAGGTCTAAAGCACGTGACTTTGTGGTAGGCGACAAAGTTTTGGTTTTGTTACCCATTCCAGGAAATCCATTGAAAGCTTTTTCAGGTCCTTGGAAACTTTTTAAAAAAATTAGTGAAGTTAATTATTTAATAGAGATTCCCGAGAGAAGGAAACCTTTTCAGCTTTGTCACGTAAATATGTTGAAGGCTTATATGGAACGGGAGAAAGTCATTCCCGTGGCAATCATAGGGAATGCTGTAGTTTCCGAGAACGATAACCATTTTCCTTTTTCAGAGAGTGAAAGTATTGATGATAATTGTTTTAATGGAAGTGAATGGCGTTCGGATAATAAGAATTCTTTGAAAAAAATTTCTGGAATGGTTTCTCATTTAAGTAATGAAGAACAAAGGTCTTTAAAGAAATTGGTATTTAATTATAAGGAATTATTTTCGGATGTACCTGGAAGGACTTCTGTCCTTGAGCATGACGTGGACGTAGGTAGCGCCACTCCTGTGAAACGATCTCCTTACAGGTTGAATCCCTTCAAAACTGAGGTTGTAGCGAAGGAAGTTGATTATATGCTAAAACATGACCTAATTGAACCTAGTCAAAGTCCTTGGTCATCACCTGCCGTATTGGTAAAGAAACCTGACGTGATTTCAGGTTATGTTTTGATTATCGTAAATTGAATGAATTGTCTAAGTCTGATAGTTATCCATTACCTCGAATTAAGGATTGTATTGATCATATGGGTAAGGCCAAATACATTAGTAAATTCAATTTGCTGAAAGGTTATTGGCAGGTTCCTCTTTCGAAGTGGGCAAGGGCCTTGTCTGCTTTCGTAACACCACAGAGACTGTTTCAATGTAAAGTGATGCCGTTTGGTATGCAGAACGCAGCTGCCACCTTTCAGAGGTTAATGAATACTTTAGTCTATGGTTTAAAAGGGTGTGTTGTTTATATTGATGATATTGTTATTTATAGTGATGATTGGGAAACACATTTAAAACGTATTAGAGCACTGTTTGAGGTTTTGAAGAAAGCAGGTTTAGTAATTAATTTAAAGAAAAGTGAATTCGCAAAGGCGAGGGTTGTATATTTGGATCATGAAGTTGGTAATGGTAAAGTTGCTCCTGAGCAAGTAAATATCGAATGTATTGAAAAAATGTTAGTCCCTAAGTGCAGGAGGAATGTCAGAAAATTACTTGGTTTGGATGGGTGCTACCGAAGGTTTGTTAGAAATTTTTCTGACATCGCCGATCCTTTGACTAATCTCATAAAGAAAGAAGGTAGCTTTTGTCTGGACTGATGAAACACAAAGGGCATTTGATAATTTGAAAAGAGTACTAATTAATTTTCCTGTCTTGAGGGCTCCTGATTTTGACCTTCCTTTTTCTCTTGCCATGGATGCAAGTGACGTTGGTGTAGGAGCGGTGTTGTTGCAGAATGACAAACGGGGAGTTTCTCATCCTGTCGCATTCTTTTCAAAAAAGTTGTCCTCCACCCAACGTAGGTATTCCACGGTGGAGAAAGAGACTTGCTATAGTATTTGCTATTAACCATTTTCAGGTTTATCTCTCCTCCACAAATACGTACACCTATTAAGGTCTTGACGGATCATAATCCCCTGACCTTCATCAGCAGATACAAGTATAAAAATCAACGATTGATTAAGTGGAGTCTCATGCTCTAAGAGTGGAATTTAGAATTTTTCCACATCCCAGGAAAAGATAATATTGTTGCCGATTTTCTCTCTCGCAGCATTGAATAGTGGTTATTGGCAGAGGGCTATGCAGTTATTAAAGGTAGTATCTGTATCGTTCTAATTATGGTGTGTGTGCAGTTGAAGTGGGCATGTAGTGAGTATAAACAAATGTATATTTAAGATTTATTAATCATGGTTTCTTTACAGAGGACGATAATGTTTTAGGTGTAGTATACCGGATATTCAAAGTTAAAAGGTGAGGGTGATCACTGGTACTTCCTAATGGTTGATTAATTAGGTGGTCTAAGGTTTTGAGGTGTCAGGTATGATAAGGTTTATAATAAGCTAAGAAAAGAGATAGGCACTAATCCGGTTATTCTGTATTTTCAGGCTAATAATTACGCTTCATCGTTTTTGTGCGTTTGTTTGCACAGGGGAGCCTTGTAGTGGTCTTCTCTGTGTCGTTCGGTGTGTGTGATGTATTGGAAACTATAGTGATAAGTGTGATATAACACTGAAATAGACAGTGGTTTTTTAGTCCAACATTTATTGATAGTGAGTGAAGTGTATCCCTGAAATTGAACAGTGTATTGAGTGTGGAAAAGATTATTGCCTTTGGACTATATAAACAGAATCCGGTTGTTAGAGCAATGACTCCCTCTCAAGTTTAGTAATGGTGTGAGTGATGTGAAACTCTTAGGTTGGGTATTATTTATCGAATTGTGATGTTGAGAGTTTCTGGTTTTGGAAACTTTTCCTGTGAATAGTATTAAGCTTATGAGGTTGTTGGTATTTGTTATATGCTGCTATCCTTATAGGCGGCTATCCTTATATACTGCTATCCTTGTGAGCTGCTATCCTTGGTACTTGCTACCAACTTTCCTTTTGTTTAGGTCATGTTTTTTATGAGAATATTTTGCTCTTTGCAGTTTGTTTAATGACTATTTTTTACTGTTATTTTATTATTTCAGTATGTGATAACATAAATATTGTAGTTAAATGTTAATGTACTTTATAAAAAAAAAAAAAAATTGTCGGGGGAGGAGGTGCAACTTAGTTGTCATTAATTTCTAAATTATTTAAGTTTTTAGATTTTTAATGTCAAGTATAGAAGTGTTGTATTCTTTCTTCATTAGCTTTTTGTCTCCTCACCGGTGGTAATCTTGGTGTTTTTTATTGGCTAACGACTGTTCTATATTTTCAAGTTATGTTGGTTACGTGGCTGCGCTCCTTCGTTATCCGAGGGATGGAGGTTTACACTAGGAGGAGTTTGCCTCAGTGTGTTTCTGAGCCTCCAACCTTGAAGGTCACGGCTATTGCTGTTGGAACTATATTTATTCCTCGCCACATTGCAGAGCTACGTTTTGAAGCTGTATAGCTTATTGGATATCCTTACTCTGTAGCAAAGACCTTTCATTCTGCATTTTATGTACTGCCCTTGGTTCAGTAAAAGCCAAGGGGACCTCTCTGTCCCAAGGTAATAATAGTTAAACCTATATTTATTCATCGAGATCACGACCTGTGATCCTCTGCTGACGTCATTAGTGGAGCTTGTGAAAGCCTTCCAACACCATAGTTTCGGATCAATTTTCCCTGCCACCCAGATCAAGCCTCCAGACGTGGAGTTTACTGTCCTCTAAGAGGAGACCTATAAAGTCGTTTGAGGAACTTGTTAGGGATATTTAGATTGTATTTGTTAGGATATTCTTACTTTTCGCTTGCCTCCTCCTTTCTGGACCCTCTCCCCTTTTAGTATGTATGTGTTGATGACCTTTCTTTAATCGTGTAATTTTCTTCTTTTGCAGAGAATTTAAGAGTGTGTTTCTCATTAATTATTGTATTGTTGAGGTTCAGGTGTTATTTCTGTCTGAAACTTGTGTATTAAAATTAAGTATATTTTTGTGGTATTTTCTTTGTCCCCTTGAATTGACCTTGCACTCTTATTGAAGTTGGATACTATTCAACCTTTTGTGGACTTAGTATGGTATTTTGGTGAATATTACTTGATAAAAGTTTAGTGTTTTGTGCGGTGGTCAAGACAGCCATCACAATATAGATATATATATATATATATATATATATATATATATATATATATATATATATATATATATATATATATATATATATATATATATATATATATATATATAATAT
>NC_090743.1:78457579-78528074 GCF_036898095.1 Palaemon carinicauda | reverse complement strand
ATATATATATATATATATATATATATATATATATATATATATATATATATATATATATATATATATATATATATATATATATATATATATATATATATATATATATATATATATATATATATATATATATATATATATATATATATATATATATATATATATATATATATATATATATATATATATATATATATATATATATATATATATATATATATATATCTATCTATCTATCTATCTATCTATATATATATATATATATATATATATATATATATATATATATATATATATATATATATATATATATATATATATATATATATATATATATATATATATATATATATATATATATATATATATATATATATATATATATATATATATATATATATACCTTAAGTGTTTATTTGCGACAAAAATAAGTGTAATTTTCAAAGGAAACGGGCGTTTTTCAAAAGGGAAAAGTTGGTTTTTACTAGGAAAGGTTACCACGGCCGCAAGTACAGTACAGTAATACCCAATAAATAACCTACCTGTTTTTTTTTTTTTTTTACACGCTTGTACCTTTTAACCTATTTTATTGTAATACAAGCAAGATTTGTTGATTTTCATATGTACATGTACTTATACTTATGTATTATGGGTGTAAGTAACTATAGCGCATTACACAAACACATACAATATTTTTGAATTACGGTTATGTAAAAGCAGAAAGAAAGCCGAAGTTAAATGCAGTGGTATTAAGAGGAGGGAGAGAGAGAGAGAGAGAGAGAGAGAGAGAGAGAGAGAGAGAGAGAGAGAGAGAGAGAGAGAGAGAGAGAGAAATCTGGCGAATCTGTGATTTTGCAAATAGCTGGGGGTTAACTGTATTCCATTAAAATGGAGACAGTTAAAGGTTTGTTTCCCCAAACCCTGAGCTCCCATTGGGGGTCCCCCATTATCGATGATATACAGTATATATATATATATATATATATATATATATATATATATATATATATATATATATATATATATATATATATATATATATATATATATATATGTATATATATATATATATATATATATATATATATATATATACAGTGAACCCTCGTTTATCGCGGTAGATAGGTTCCAGACGCGGGCGCGATAGGTGAAAATCCGCGAAGTAGTGACATCATATTTACCTATTTATTTAACATGTATATTCGGACTTTTAAAACCTTCCCTTGTACGTAGTACTGTTAACAAACCACCCTTTAATGTACAGAACACTTAATGCATGTACTACAGCACCCTAAACTAAAACAGGCACAAATATTATAGGCGATTTTATATCATGCGTTTCCTAAACACCTAAAAAGCACGATAAAAAATGGCAACCAATGTTTTGTTTACGTTCATCTCTGATCATAATGAAGAAACAAACTCATTTAGTGTACACATATATGTATAGGTTAGTTTTTGCATCGATTATATTGATTATACAGAGAGAGAGAGAGAGAGAGAGAGAGAGAGAGAGAGAGAGAGAGAGAGAGAGAGAGAGAGAGATTGTTTTATGTACGTAAATGTAAATTTTAAACAAAAAAAAATATGATAGGTTACAACATGTAGAATTTTAAAACCTTCCCTTTAACTTAATGCATACAGTACATACAGTACTAAACTATAAAACAGGCACAAATACAGTTTTAGAATGTACAGTAAGAATATTAAAGTAAAAAATAAAGATTGTTACTGTACTCACCACGAAAGAAGTTGAAGAAAAACTTGAATGATGATGGCGATGAATTTGCTGCACAGTATAAATGATGATGATGAAGCTGATGTTGTGTTCTACTGTGCAGCCAGGTAGTATTTTACGTCTCTTCAGACGGAGGTGTCTTTTCCTGGGACACCTCTTCAACTTCTTCCTGGGAAACTTCTTCAATTTCTTCCGAAGGCGTACTAGCAGGAGGAACTGGCTCTTTTTTGCGAGGCTGGAAGAACATTGTGATCGGAAGTTGTTGCCGCTGCTTCTTTTTTCGATCCAAGAGCATTTTGTAGGGAGTCATGTCTTCATCGATCTTGTTGCAGAATTGCATCGAGCGAACCATATCCTCGTCCCACTCTTGCAACATTTCTTTCAACTCCTTCGCATGGTTGCAGGCCTTGGCAAGCTGTTCTAATGTTAAGCCCGTTTCTTCGACATTTTCTTGGGTCTCTTCCTGGGTTTCACTCTCTTCTTCGCTTGCCGATTTCGTCAGGTCTTCGAGGTCTGCGTCAGTTAGGGGCTGGGAATGGCAGTCCAACAACTCGTCGACGTCTTCAGTCGTCATGTCGCCAAACCCGTCACCTCCAATTATGGCAGCCAACTGCACAGATTTGCGTATTGCAGAGTGTTGAATTTCCAACGGAGTAAATCCCTTGTCGTCGTAAACAATCTCGGGCCACAACTTCTTCCAGCTCGCATTCACGGTTGCAGGTTTCATCTCTTGAAGTGCCTTCTGAATATTCTGCAGGCACGTGGCTATGGTGTACTGCCGCCAGTACGCCTTCAAGTTAAAATCTTCATCCTCATCATCTTGGGCAGCATCCACACACACTCAACGAGGTCCGCCAAGGTGTTCTTCGTGTAGAGGGCCTTGAACGCCCTGATAACCCCCTGGTCCATCGGTTGAATTAATGACGTGGTGTTGGGGGGCAGGAACTCAACCTGAATGCCCTCATGCGACAGGTCAGTTGCGTGTCCACCAGCGTTATCCATAAGGAGAAGGATCTTGAATGGCAAGCCCTTCTCTACGAGATATTTGCTGACTTGCGGGATAAAACACTGATGGAACCAGTTGGAGGTCAGCATCTTCGTAATCCATGCTTTTTGATTATGCATCCAGTACACGGGAAGGAGATTCTTATTTTTATTTTTCAAAGCGCGAGGATTTTTCGACTTATAAATAAGCCCCGGCTTTAGCAAAAATCCAGCAGCATTGCCACACATCACGAGTGTAACGCGATCCTTGAATGCTTTAAAGCCAGAGGCTTTGGCTTCCTCTTTGAACAGGAAAGTTCGCGACGGCATTCTCTTCCAAAACAAGCCGGTCTCATCCATATTAAAGACTTGTTCCGGCTTGTATCCACCTTCGGTGATAATATTCTTGAACGTCTGGTTCACGTAAGTTTCAGCAGCGGCAGTGTCTGCGGAAGCAGACTCCCCATGCAGGGAAACGCTTTTCAGGGCGAAGCGTTTCTGAAACTTCGCGAACCATCCTTTGCTGGCGGAAAAACGTTTCTGAGGCTGGGAATCAGTGGATGTCCCTGGTTGAGGATCATCTGCATCATCATCATCTTCAGCATGGTTGCCGTCGTCGTCTTTAGGTTCCTTTGCAGCAAAATTCTCATATAAGCTCAAAGCCTTTGTTTGGATGGTGTTCGTATCCAACGCTATGTTCTTCTTCCGGCAGTCGGCAATCCACACAGCTAAAGCACCTTCCATGCGTATGATCGTTTTATTACGAGTTGTAACGACTCGCTTCGCTGATCTGCTAAAGGTGATTGCAGCCGTCTTTCTAATGTTCGCCTCGTCCTTCTTGATATAGCGAACAGTAGATTCGTTGATGCCAAAATGGCGCCCAGCGGCCGCGTAACTTCTACCATGTTTTAACATGTCGAGAAGCGTAACCTTCTCAGCTATCGTCATCATCCTTCGGTGGCGTTTAGGCTCACTACCAGCCTTAAGAGAAGCAGAACGCTTGGGAGCCATTACAGTAGGATTTAACAAAAAGTTCAACTTAAAAAAGTCGCACACAGCACAGATTCACAAACTTAAGAACGTCTACTCAGCGATACGCGGTAAGAGAAAGTGGACGATCCAGCCCCGCGAGAACCTAGATGCTGCGGGTAGGAGATGATGGCAAAACACCAATCACAGGCTAGATAACAAAACTTGAGTTCTGATTCGTCATCTATCAGCGCTTGAACCAATCACAACCCGTCTTACAGTACTATGATGCGTAGGTTACCAACTCATAGAAGATGCCCCGCGCATACCGAACGTACGTAGATTAATAATACCGTAATAATAATAAATAATGATAATAATACAGTACAGTACTGTAATAATAATAATAATGATAATAATAATAACAATAATAATTTTATTAACAACAACAATGATAATAATAATAACAATAATAATAATACAGCTTTACGTACGCTATTTTACGCTTTTGTTGTAGGATGTGTGTGTCTCTCTCTCTCTCTCTCTCTATCTCTCTCTCTTGTTCGCTTATTCGAAATGTGATTTTTGCAACAAAGAATATTATTGGATGCAGTACTACGTACGTATACATACAAAAGATTCATGGAAAAGAAGCACATCCATTACATTTGTAGTACTGTACGTACAGTAGTAGTCAACAGCAGCCTTACTGTACACCATTCTAATACGTATTGTATGACTGCATCTGATTTGCGTTTCATGTTCGATTTAATTTTACTACGTACAGTACTGTATACAGTACATTATCGTATGATCACATTCTCTTTTCGTGTTTTATTTCTTTCTGTGCTGAATTATATATCATATGTAATGCAATGAACAATCAGTAAGAGCAGATATTACTAATTACAGTATTAATGGAATTACAGGTAACAAAATATCGTATTTGGTTGTCTTCAGATTTCGCGGTATTTTCGAATTTTCCGGAAAATCCGCGATATGTATATATATATGGGTTATGGAAAAACCCCGCGAAGTGGTGAATCCGCGATTGTCGAACCGCGAAGTAGCGAGGGTTCACTGTATATATACATATATATAGATACATAATATATCTATCTATCTATATATATATATATATATATATATATATATATATATATATATATATATATGTTATGTATCTATATATATATGTTATGTATCTATATATATGTATATGTATATATATATATATATATATATATATATATATATATATATATATATATATATATATATATATATATATATATATATATATATATATATATATATATATATATATATATATATATATACACACATATATGTATCTATCTATCTATCTATCTATCTATATATATATATATATATATATATATATATATATATATATATATACATACATATATATATATACATAAAAAAGGACGTTTTGCTAACTTTAAAAAAAGGCGGGACATAAGTTGAACAAGCAGGACTGCCCCGCCTAAAATCGTGATTCCGGTCACATTACCCATATGGCTCTCTTAATTGGTCTTCCACTATCTCCGTAAGTAGTGTAACAAACTTTACCGGGGATTTTGGTTAATTTATCTTAATTGATAAAGTAATATTTTGAGTGTCACCAAAAGTCACTTTAAGTTCATTTTCTTTTCATTTGCCCTCTAGTGGTTGATGTATTAGGCTCTAAGGTTGGTACGTCACCCATGGAATGTTTTGTTTTGTTTTCCATGTTGACTGTTTGGGAGTGTGGGGCGAGGTGACGAGGGACCTTTTATTGGAGGTAAATGGGAGTGAGGAAATAGCTGCCATCTTCAAACTTGAAGATCTCACCGTGAGTTGGCTCTTCAACCGCTGGAGATTACTAGTGGGAGTGATCCAGTGTCTTCAGTGAAGGAGGCGGTGGAGGATTTGATCGCCGCCTTTGGAGGAGCAGCTCAGCAGCAGTTAAATGCTATCACTTTCTCCTGTGCATGGTGAGGGTTTGCTGTAATTGTGTGTGTTACCAGCGGGGAGAAGGACTCTCCACGGACCAGAATCCATCACTACTGTACCCGTTAAAGCTGAGACCTATCTTCCTTTTGGTAAGGGTAGTGATTCTGGTTTGCCTCCATTTCATCTCTGAAGGAGTAGAGGGCGGCGCCTTTAGTGATTTTTCACCACTGTTTGTGTTGCGCTACGCAGTTAGCGTAAACAAGGTCTCGTCCATGATTGGTCCTCTGACTTTATTCGTCTCTGTGAAAGCCTACATCAGGAGTTTTTATTTCCGTGTTAATGTAGGTTAACAATAAATGTGATTTATGTGTATTGTGGGGATGGGAAGTTTTGCCTAGATTTGTATAAAGAGGGGTAGGGTTAAGGTTCCGAGACTTTCCTGCTCTTTTCTATCAGTCAATGTAATTGTGTAATTTGTCGGGTGAATGGTAGTTTGCGAGGTTATTCTTTCCTTTTAGTGTTGTCTTGCCTTTCCGTGTCGTTGTTGATGAATGGGTCCTATATGTGTTTGTTGTACTGTGCTTGTGGTTTGATATCTTCCCATTTAAAGTGATTTTCTGTGTTATTTTGTTTGTAAAAAAATATTCAATATGACTCTTGTAGTGTTTTATGGTTACCCACTCCTTTAATATCACTGTTACATATTATTGCTAGCTCTGGCTGTGAAGAAAACTTAAAGAACTTGGCCCTCACGGGGTCCGTGCGTAACATTTGGCGACCTTGCCAGGATCCTGTAAAACTAGTATTTTCATGATCCCCAGAGCGTACGTAATTGTATGTAAACAAATAGTGTAGGAGGTGGTAATTCGCTAGTTATATTTCTTCGACAAAATGACTGATACAGAGGAGGTGGCTGGGTTTAATGTTTCGGAGTTTTTCCATAGTCCTGATTAGGAGGAGAAGATAGGTGATCTTAGTAGGAGCCATTTAATGATAATTGGTGAATATCTTGGGTTGCCTATTGTTGCAGGTGTGAAGAAAGGGAGTTTGTTGCTTCAGGTAATGAAGGCTATGCAAGGTAGAATAGCAGGTCCTAGTTTAGCTGAACCAGAGTCAATTAAGGATAAGATAGCTTTGCAAAAGATAGAAATGGAAAAGTTGAAGTTACAGTTAGAAATAGGTAAGACTGAAGTAGCTAATAGGGAAAGAGAGAGGCTTCATGAGAGGGAACGGGAAAAGCTTAGATTAGATCAGGAAAAAGAATTGGAAAAGCTTAGAATAGCACAGGAACAGGTGAGAGTAGAACAGGAAAAGCTTAGAGTAGAACAGGAAAGGGCTAGATTAGAGTACGAGAGAGAACAGGAGAAGGTTAGGTTAGATCAGGAAAGAGAATTGGAAATTAGGAGAATGGAACATGAATTACAGGTACTTCGGCTGAAGCGACCAGAAGCGGAAGATAGGTTTAATATTGGCAGCACAATTAAGCTGGTACCAATATTTAATGAATCCGATGTCGCAGAATTTTTCTCTGCATTCGAAAAATTAGCGAGAAAACTTAGTTGGCCGGAATCAATGTGGACTACCTTAGTTCAATGCAGATTGATCGGTAAGGCACAGAAGGTTTATGCAGCGCTAAGTGAAGAGACGAGTGCAGAGTACGAACAGGTCAAAGAGATAATATTGAAAGCTTATGAACTGGTACCGGAGGCGTACCGTCAACGCTTTCGTAACTTGCGTAAACTGTATAACTGCACATTTGTTGAATTTGCCAGAGAGAAAGTAAGTGCGTTTTTAGATTGGTTAAAAGCGAAGGTTATTAATGATTTTGAAAGTTTAAAGGAACTAATATTAATTGAGGAATTTAAAAATCACATTGGGATGGAACTTAAAGCACATTTAGAAGACTTGAAATTGGAAACTATAGAAGCAGTAGCGGTTGCTGCGGACGAATATACTTTATCGCATAAGTCAGTAAATCGTTTTTCATCGAGACTCGATAAATGGGATAAAGGTAAGAAGGGCGAGAAAGCAGCGGTAACGTCTGGTAAGTCGGATGGAGGGAGTTCTCCAAAGAAGGCAAAGTCATCACCAGGTAGGGGTGGAAGTGAAATCATTTGTTTTTTCTGCAGGAAAAAGGGCCATGTTAAGGCTGATTGTACTGCCTGGAAAGGGCAGGGTAAGTCAAAGCCGGTAGGCTTGATTAGTAAGGTTGCTGGGAGCAGGCCCCAGGTAAGTAGTTGCTTCAGTAAGTACGTCGCAGAAGGCGAGGTTTTCGCTAAAGACCGGTCAGGGTCTGGAAGGCGGGTGAGAATACTACGGGACACTGGCGCGGCCCAGTCGGTAATCTTACGGTCCTCATTGCCCTGGGACTTCAGAGAGGAGGAGCCAGAGTATGTAGTATTAGGTGGATTTCCTAATACGGTAGTAGCGAGTCCTCTGGGTGAGTTTTGGGTAGACTCAAGGTGGATTAATGGACCTATGAAGTTGGCAATGGTGGATGTATTACCCATAAGCAATGTTGATATTGTGTTGGCTAACGATATAGAGGCAGGTATGGTATGTGATTGCCCGGTTGTGCAATGCAGGTATGCTGACCCCGTTAGTGAAGTTGAACCGGTAATGGTTGTGACTCGCTCGGCAGCGCATTCATCTGGGATAGAGGATGAAGGGTTAGGGTTGGATAGTCTAGAGGAGCTGTCAGAGGGAGGGGTTTCTGGGTTAAGTGCTTCTGCTAGTCCTAGTCTGGTCTCTGAGTGGGATAGCTCAGTAGGGTGGGATAGGGAATCACTTAGGTTAGCTCAGAAGGAGGAGTTTGGAGAATTAGGAGTGGAGGTAGACTCTGATTTGAGTAGACCTCGGTATCTGTGGGAAGACGGCATCCTACTGAGGGTGAGTAGGTCAACTATGGTTCCGTCTGATGATTGGGAGGTAAGGAAACAGGTGGTAGTGCCCCATAAATATAGGGACAAGATTTTATGGTTGGGACGCGAGGATGTGTTCGCAGGTCATTTTGGAATTGGAAAGACTTTTAGGAAAATTGCTGAACACTTTTATTGGCCAAAGATGAGATCTGAGGTAAAAAGGTTTGTAAATTCTTGCAAAACTTGTCAACTGGTTGGTAAACCCAATCAGAAAATCTCTAAGGCACCTTTAAAACCTATTCCAGCAGTGGGGGAACCTTTTCAGGAAATTTTGATTGACATTGTAGGCCCATTGCCTAAAACCAGCAGTGGTAATCAATACATACTAACTATAATGGATCGAATGTCTAGGTACCCGGAAGCAGTGCCCTTGAGGAGTTTTAAGAGTAAGCAGGTCATCAATGCATTAACAAACTTCTTTTCCAGGTTTGGTTTGCCCAAGACGATTCAATCTGATTGCGGGACTAATTTTACAAGCAAAGATTTTTGTAAAAGTTTACAGGAGTTGAAGGTTCAACATATCAGGTCATCGCCTTACCATCCAGAAAGCCAGGGACAGATTGAGCGATTCCATCAGACGCTGAAATCCATGTTAAAAAAATATTGTGGGGATAATCCGGGAGGATGGGATAAAGTTCTCCCATATTTACTTTTTGCTTTTAGGTCTGTACCAAGTGATGTAATGGGTTTCACCCCCTTTGAATTAGTTTTTGGTCACAAGGTAAGGGGTCCCTTGGATGTGATAAGAGAGAGTTGGGAGGGGAGTCACCCTAACGTAAGCTTGATAGAATTCTTGAGAGAGTCCAGGAGTAAGTTAACTAAGGCATGGGAATTTGCTAAGAATAATCTAGTAATTGGTCAGGGGAAGATGAAGGAAAAGTACGACGTAAAGACCAGAGTTAGGGAATTTCAGGTTGGAGATAAGGTACTTGCTCTGCTGCCAATTCCAGGAAATCCCTTGACAGCAAAGTTTTCAGGTCCATGGAGGGTTGCAAAGGTAGTTAGTAGTCTTAACTACCTGATAGAAACACCAGACAGGCGACGTAAGTATCAACTATGCCATGCAAATATGTTGAAACCTTTTGTTGAGCGTGAGAGTAAGGAACCCACCTTATTACTCAATAGGGTTGAGCCTAGTGTTGTAGGTCTCAGCATTGATATGCCATGGCCCAGAAATAATCAGGAAATGTTGAGTAATTTGTCTGGGAATTTGCTACACCTAGAAAGGGATCAGAGGGAATCTGTGGTAAATTTATGTGAATCTTTTCCAGAATTATTTCAGGATTCTCCAGGGCTTACCAATGTATTGAGTCACGATGTGGAAGTGGGAAATGCTAAGCCCATCAAGCAAGCCCCCTATAGGACCAATCCAGTAAAAAGAAAGATTATTGATAAGGAAGTAGAGTATATGTTGGAGCACAATTTAATTGAAGACAGTAATAGTCCATGGTCTTCTCCTGTAGTCTTGGTGAAGAAGGAGGGAGGTGAGTACCGGATGTGCTTTGATTACAGGAGAATTAATGCAGTCACTGAGGCTGACAGCTTTCCTCTTCCTCGAGTAGAGGACTGTATTAATGAAATAGGGAATGCTCAGTATATTAGTAAATTTGACTTGTTAAAAGGATACTGGCAAGTTCCATTGACTAAGCGGGCTAGGGAAGTATCCGCATTTGTGACTCATGAAGGGTTGTATGCCTGTAATGTTATGCCTTTTGGCATGAAAAACGCCTCTGCTACGTTCCAGCGTTTAATTAATAAGATTGTGGGTAGACTGGAAGGAGTAGTGGTCTATATTGATGATATCATAGTGTATAGCCATGATTGGGCTACACACTTAAAGAGGATGGAGAAACTGTTTGTTAAGCTCAAGCAAGCAGGGTTGGTGATTAATTTGGCAAAGTGTGACATAGCAAAGGCGAAGGTAGTTTACTTGGGACATGAAGTAGGTCAGGGTAAAGTACTACCAAAGTCTGCAAATGTTGAGGCAATTGTAAATTTTCAGGTGCCGGATAACAAGAAAGCCATTCACAGGTTTCTGGGAATGATAGGCTACTATAGAAAATTTATAATTAATTTTTCCCAAATAGCTAATCCTTTAACTAATTTATTGCAGAAAGGAGTGGAATTCCAGTGGTCGAGCGCATGTCAAGAATCGTTTGATAAGTTAAAATCCACCTTATTAACTAATCCAATTTTGAAAGCCCCTAATTTTCAAGTACCATTCAAGTTGGCAATAGATGCCAGTGATGTGGGTGTCGGAGCTGTCTTGTCGCAGGTGGAGGACCAGGTAGAACATCCAGTGGCTTTCTTCTCAAAGAAATTAACTAAACCACAACAGAATTATTCCACCATAGAGAAGGAGACCTTAAGCCTGATTCTCGCTCTTGAACATTTTGAGGTTTATCTTTCCAGCTGCAGGACACCGATTGAAGTCTGGACAGATCATAATCCTTTAACTTTTTTGAAAAAGTTTAAGAGTCACAATCAGAGATTGTGTAGGTGGAGCTTATTGTTGCAGGAATGGAGTCTGGATATTAAGCACATCTCTGGAAAAGAGAATGTTGTTTCAGATGCCTTATCCCGCTGATTTCTTGTGATAATGAAATTTTTCACATTTCAGGAGATTGTTTTTTTTCTTTTTTTTTTTTTTTTTGTTATTGTTAGGATGACACTAGTTAAAGTATTAAAATTATTAGTGTTCAGATTATATTTTGAAGGGTAAAGTAACTAGCTAGTTTTGATAAACTAAATAGGGGTTGCTTTGACTTGAGACTTTATCTATCAATTTTTATTCCATAAAAATTTGTATTTAAGGGGGGAAATGTAACAAACTTTACCGGGGATTTTGGTTAATTTATCTTAATTGATAAAGTAATATTTTGAGTGTCACCTAAAGTCACTTTAAGTTAATTTTCTTTTCATCGCCATCTAGTGGTTGATGTATTAGGCTCTAAGGTTGGTACGTCACCCATGGAATGTTTTGTTTTGTTTTCCATGTTGACTGTTTGGGAGTGTGGGGTGAGGTGACGAGGGACCTTTTATTGGAGGTAAATGGGAGTGAGGAAATAGCTGCCATCTTCAAACTTGAAGATCTCACCGTGAGTTGGCTCTTCAACCGCTGGAGATTACTAGTGGGAGTGATCCAGTGTCTTCAGTGAAGGAGGCGGTGGAGGATTTGATCGCCGCCTTTGGAGGAGCAGCTCAGCAGCAGTTAAATGCTATCACTTTCTCCTGTGCATAGTGAGGGTTTGCTGTAATTGTGTGTATTACCAGCGGGGAGAAGGACTCTCCACGGACCAGAATCCATCACTACTGTACCCGTTAAAGCTGAGACCTATCTTCCTTTTGGTAAGGGTAGTGATTTTGGTTTGCCTCCATTTCATCTCTGAAGGAGTAGAGGGCGGCGCCTTTAGTGATTTTTCACGGCTGTTTGTGTTGCGCTACGCGGTTAGCGTAAACAAGGTCTCGTCCATGATTGGTCCTCTGACTTTATTCGTCTCTGTGAAAGCCTACATCAGGAGTTTTTATTTCCGTGTTAATGTAGGTTAACAATAAATGTGATTTATGTGTATTGTGGGGATGGGAAGTTTTGCCTAGATTTGTATAA
Source organism: Palaemon carinicauda (assembly GCF_036898095.1). Taxonomy (NCBI): domain Eukaryota; kingdom Metazoa; phylum Arthropoda; class Malacostraca; order Decapoda; family Palaemonidae; genus Palaemon; species Palaemon carinicauda. Next base: position 78,515,899 of record NC_090743.1, on the reverse strand, counting down.
AGAGGGGTAGGGTTAAGGTTCCGAGACTTTCTTGCTCTTTTCTATCGGTCAATGTAATTTGTCGGGTGAATGGTAGTTTGCGAGGTTATTCTTTCCTTTTAGTGTTGTCTTGCCTTTCCGTGTCGTTGTTGATGAATGGGTCCTATATGTGTTTGTTGTACTGTGCTTGTGGTTTGATATCTTCCCATTTAAAGTGATTTTCTGTGTTATTTTGTTTGTAAATAAATATTCAATATGACTCTTGCAGTGTTTTATGATTACCCACTCCTTTAACATCACTGTTACATATTATTGCTAGCTCTGGCTGTGAAGAAAACTTAAAGAACTTGGCCCTCACGGGTTCTGTGCGTAACAGTAGTCGTTTTTTTTTCTGATGCTATTCTATTATAAACTGGTCAAATTCCTGTTTCTGTTATTAACCCCCAATAAGGTGTGGTAGGAAACTGTTCAAACATTCCTTTCATAAATATGTAATGTATACCCTCTATTTCTTTCATTTAATTTCCTTTTATTACATCCCGTCCTAATATTTGCAAACAAGGTAGGTACTACTACTGTCTTAACAAGTTGTTTTAATTCCTTTAAATTTAAGTTGTAACTTAAGGCTTAAAGTAGTAATAGTTTTTGTGAACGTTTTCATCGGTACACCTCACTATATTTCTACGTTTTTTTCTTTCTCACTTGGAATATTGCTTTTTCTTTCCTCTTTATGTGATTGCTACAACTCCTAATTTTTCTTCTTTCTTTGCTTATCTTGAGTAAGTTACAACACAAATGAGACAAGTCTTTTTTTTATCTGCAAAACTTACATTCAACATCACCTAAGTGTCTGTATTCATTAATTAACCTTATACTACAATAAAAATAATTACCATCACAACATTCTCCTTTCATTTGGTCTGTTTAATTTTCACAAAACAAGTTCTTCAACCTTTCAACATTTACTTCTGTAATCTTAGCTTCAATCTAATTTCTACCAACTTCTGGTCAAGTTTTTACCATTTACCTCCTTTGCGAGTGGGGAAACCTTAATGTGGTGAAAGGGTTTCTGTACAGTATCACCATGATCAGCAAAGCTATATTACTCAGTGCCACCCATACTAGGTTGGTTTGCTGTGAACGATCATTCTAAATTCTGCCACCCCCACCATTCAGCAATGGCTTGCATAGAGATGAAAATGGCCAAAACACACACATGACTAAGGATATGTCTGAGGCCTTTGACCTGCAGTGGACTAGAAACAGCTGCATGTGTTGTCGTTAACTTAAGCTCTGTTACAACTCCAGTTATCATAGTAGCACAGAATATAGACTAGAAAAGAACTGTATATCATACTTGACTAAGAATTCACAGTTAAAAGTAATATGTATTATCCTAACTAAAACTGAGACCTTTGATATAAATAATATGAATTATTTTTAAAATTTTCAATTTATTCTTTAATGGAAACAAACTATAATCCTTTAATATGAGGTTTATCTTTAGGCGGTAAAATGTAAAGAAAAGTTACTAGTCATGAGGCTTATCTGTATCTAGTGTTTAGTTCCGAACATAAAAGAAAAACTGCTGCACTCAAAGGAAGTGGAGAGAAGAGAAGAAAGGTTAGACATTCTCATCTCTCTTTCGAGATATATGTTGCAACCACTATCTTGGATGAGATATTTTTTGTGACGTGAGGGAGCTGGGTTTGCAACACAACTTGAGAGGCTATCGTATGACAGAAGAAGATAAGGTTATCCAGGGACAAGTGGGTACACATCTGTAGATAGTGGGTAGTGAAAGTTGCCTGTTGTTTCAGATTCCCGCCTTCAGAATAGTCCTTCTGTCCTCTTGTTGGCTCAGCAATTACGATCGTGCATGAGCCACAAGAAACAGTGTTCTTGGATATCTTCTTTACCATTTTGGTGCTTGGAAAGTCCTTGGTGCTCTGCAAAGGGCCCTGAGCTCTCAAGGTAGTGTTGTTAACAGCACCGAGGAGAGAGTCTTCCTGATCTCCGCTTGTTACATCTTGAAAAGAAGAGATAGAGATGGTCTTGAATATCAAGTTGTAAATGGTTAGATTCTAGATCTTAGACATGCTCTCCTAATCAAAGAAGAGGAAGACCTCCCTCTGTTTAAGAATAACTTGTGACCGTCGAAATGTTATGCAATATGCCTATTTGCAACACAAAGGCTAAGGTTTGTGAGCAGTTTTGATTTGAGGGTCAAATCCCTATCTGATGACCGTCTATATGGCTCATGCATGGTCCACTTATGAGACTTGAGGAAAGCAGATGGAAGAGCGTGGCATTAAGCAGAGTGCAGTTGCAACACGAGAGTGCCTGTTCTTAGTTGATTGATTGAAAGTTTTCTGGTATCCTGACATCTAAGATCATCGATGCCGATAGCATTTATTATATATGAAAAATAAAAGAGAATTCAATTAAAACCATAAAAGTTAAGATGTCATTATAATAGTTAAATAGTTTTCAGAAAGCCTGCTTCTGAAATAAATCTAAAAATGCCGCTCGCATAGTAGGACACATCATGTCCAAGAATCTTGGCAAGGATGAACCTGCCATCATCACCTCGAGCCTCAAACAGACATCTATTTCTTAAGTTATTATAATTAGGGCATTTGGTCAACAAATGCCTCACTGTTAGAGGTGTTCTTAGTTGAAGGGAAGCCTTGCCAACAATCATATGAGCACGATGTGGTATTTCGGTGCTTGTGCAAGCGCCAAGATCAGACCTGGGAAATCACCTGTTCCAATTCCAATAGCATGAACGAGTTGGAAGATCTTGGTATCTGGGAAAATCTCGGGTGGTAAGCCAGTTTCTAAGCATGGGAAAGAATGCAAGTAAACCTCAGGCAATCGTGCAAGGGAAGACCTCGTAGCTCATACCAGCGATGAGAATGATTGTAGGTTTCTCTTCTACCGCTTCCACAGACTGGAAAAGATGGAACGAAGCGTATGACAGATGCTTTGTGACCCAAAAATCACTGAGGAGGTAAAAGGAGTCTGATTATGTGTTATCCAAACACAGGGTGTCCGATTGCCTAGAGATCAAACGTGGTGTCCAAGCATGTGAAACACCGCTCACATGGTGACAGAGCACAAAGAGACAAATTGCTTGGACTACAAATGTGGAGACCAATTTAGTGGAGTGCACGTGCAGAAGAGGAAAGAAAAGAGGGCCGAGTCTTATACAGAATAGAGCACTGATAGTAGGAACACTTCCTCGGTATGCACCACCTCACCTTCTAGGTGAAAACAATCTTATTTTTAGTATGCACTTCCCATGGAATGAGATCAAAGAAAATAGCCGGAACAGTGATTACCAATACTTCTTTCCAGCATGGGATAGTTTTCAGCAAGCACAGCTTCTCTATCCATATTGTGAAGAGAAGGATACGTGACAATGTTTCTCCACTCTATGAGGAATCTCTCAGCATTTATAGTTGGGTATTTTCATAAGTTCCGTGACCACTGAGAGCGGAGGTACTTTTCGCATTGGATTTGACATTTTGGAGGGATAAAAAAGAAATTTAGCCCCCATGCCCCTGTCAAAAGTGTGGCCATAACTTTTGAGAGCCCTGAATTCAAAATGGCCGCCATTGCCAATTCAAAAAATTAACCTTTTCCTGGTTTGTCTTAAGAGTGCTGTACAAAATATGTTTTATAGGATTTTTTGGCATAGGGAATTTATTTCTGATGTTATTTTATTGATTTGACCTGTTTTTTTACATTCAAATTCACCCCACTAAGAGAGTATTCTTTTGTTTCAGGTCAATGTGTGTGGTTCTGCTTCCTTACTTCCATACTATTAAAAGAGGATCAAGACTGAATTAGTGTAATACTCAAGACATTTCAAATAGATATTGTCAGCAAGATGTCATATGAATGTGTACTGAAATGTGGAAAGACTTGTAAGTCCTCAGATACCATCAGCCAAGGAAAGTGGGAGCCTCTAGACTAGAGTCAAAGTCTAAAAGATGGTCAGGACTTGATAGGTATGGTGATATTTACAGCACCACTTCATGGCAAGATGGGCCTCCAAATTATTACATGCACCAAGGATGTTACATATCAATCTCATCTTCAGACAAGGTTGAAAAGTCTCGACGACGCAAATGGAACGAAAATAACATTGTTCCAAGTACAAGTCAAACATCAAGCTCTGAAATGCCAGCTCTGTGTGATGATGAGACAGAGGGACTATTGCCTGCTAAGCACCTGCGTTCTTCTATGGGTGGATCATTCATCGAGAAAACAAAATGTGTATGGTGTCTGAAGGGTGAGGACATGAAGCATCCAAATAGAGCAAAGGGCAAGATGTTCAGAATCAACACACACTCGGCATGGCTCGCCTTCAAACCCCACACAGTTTTAATAGAATATGAAGAGTTGCGGGATCATCTCTCACGATTTGTCAAGTCCATATCAGCGCTGTCAACAGACATTATGTATCACCATAACTGCTGGAGAAAGTATGTAAGCCACCTGAAGTTTGAATAAAGAGAAGGAATGTATCTTCAGAATGTGTCTATGTCAGAAGCGAACAATTTGTTCTTTAGACACGTGGATACCGTCATCTTTGCTGAGCATGAGATCCTTTCATTGCAGTCTCTTTTAGCAGACTACAAACGTATTATCAGTGACTATGGTTATACAGTGGGCGAAGTTAAGTCGTCCTACATCAAACGTCTGCTCCTAAATGAGTATCAGGACAAAATTGGTTTCCAAGAAGGAAATGCAAAGAACAAGAGTCCATGGGTGTATGACACTGCAGGAGGGGGTGACTATATTGAGGCTGCTATGTTGTCCCTTGGCATCACTGATGAGCAGGTCATTCAAAACCTAGCACCACGCCTGTCAAAGATCAAAGACACATCTACTGTCCAATGGCCACCTTGCACTGACCATCTCAAAGAAGCTGAAGAGGTATGTGAGCAACTACTGCAGTTGTTGACTTTTGTTAAAACAACCTACAAGAAAAACTGTTGACATCAGTCCTGCCGCACTCATCCTGGCCTCCATAATCACCTACCACGTCACTAGACAGCGCACCTCAACTGCAGTTAACCTTGGCCACACTGTTCATGGTATGACAAGGCGTAAAAACCTGGTGGACACACTTCACAAGAATGGTGTCTGCATCAGCTACTCAGATGCACTTCTCCTCTATGACCACTGGGCACTTAAGGATATTGAGGTGTCAGGCACCTGCCCACCAGAGATCACAGATAGCAAGCCGGCCGTTGTCATTGTTGACAACGACAACTTCAAGTTGGATATTATGACAGGCAGTGCAGCAGGCGCTCACAGAACTAATGTCATGTTCGTGCAGCCAGAAAGCTACAAAAGGAAACCAGATGAAGTGCCTTTTGCTAGGCTTGCCAAGAAGCAGATCTTTGAACAGCTGACAAGAAAATGTGGAGATCACACATATGTTCAACAATACATATGCCCCCCTGGCAGTACCAGCGAGCCACCAATTCATGTTGAGTGTCAACCAGCGAGGATGAGCAAGCAGTTCAGGATCTACAGCACTGCATGAAAGAATTTAGCACTGAACCATTTGATAACTCATCACCTTCACTGAGGTCACTGCAGTCTGGTCTGGTTGCTTCTCCACAGCTAGTACAAGACTTCAACACTGCTTTTCAAGATGGCCAAGATCAGGTTGAAACTCTCCTGAACAAGCGAGTATTCACGAAGACACAGCCTCTCACTGCAACCATCCACAAGAATAAAAGGCAAAGCTTTGCCAGTGAACAGATTTGAGCACCAGCAGGTATGCCTATGAAAGTGGCTCAGATGGAGAGGTCAGGTCTGGCCGCCCTGGTGGACCTTGCAGAAGGATCAGGCATGCTCCCACTTAAGTCAACCCTTGAGGGGAGAGTGACTGAGGAGTGCTTGTCTCTGTACAATGCAGATGGGTCAATGCGCAAAACAACGAAGAGCAAGCTCTTGGATCAGTTTAACCTTGACCCAGTTGTTCAAGAACCAGAAAACTACATCAGCATTGTCGACATGGGTATGATCTGGCGGCTAGCCACTTCCACACCCGAGGACCGTGAGGCAAAGACACGAGATGGCTCAAAGTACTGCTGGAAGGACTATCTAGAAAAGATCTGCAAGATCATTTTCTCATGCAATGCCAATGCAAGCCCTTACATCATTCTTATCAACGACAAGTATGACCTTCCTTTCAGCAACTAGGATGATGAGCACAATCGAAGGGCAGCAAAACATGCACATATTCCAAATGTTTTTCAAAAGCCCACAGACACAGTCCCAGGGGCTGCTGAATTTAATCAACTGATGGTCGGATCAGGGAACAAGATCAGACTGCAAAAGATCCTCAGGGAACAGCTGAAAGCACAAGCTTCTATGATGTGTTGTGGAATAATCTACTCTGAGGGAGAAAGAGCAATTAATGTGAGCACTGGTGTGGCAAACGCAGACTTTATTTTCAGACATCCAGAGGCTGACACAATGATGTTCTCTGCCTATGCCAAGTTCAGGACGGGGAACTTTAATGGGGCAGTTATACTTGACAGTGAAGATACAGATGTGTACGTTCAAGCAGCATATCTCTCACAGCAACTCCCTGGTGATCTACTTATCAAACACAAGCATGTCTTTATCAACTGCCATGACATGCTACCAAAAGAAGTCTCACAGATCATCATCCCTCTCCATGTGATCACTGGCAGTGATCATACGTCAGGGTTCTATGGCCATGGAAAGAAGGTGATGGAGATGGTGATCTCTGATCTCAAGGCGAGAAAGCTCCTGGGACAAATTGGTGAAAGCATCGACTTGGAGGATAGTATTAGAGCTGATATGAAGACCTGTGTACTGTCCTGTATCTATGATAAAAGTGCAGATGCTACTTGCGGGCAAGCAAGAGCTTCCAAGTGGTAAAAAATGAAGAAGAGTACGATCCGCCTCCCACCTGATGACGGCTCCTTGAATCCTCATGTTGAAAGGACAAACTATATCACATATTGCCAACTACACTACAACTTGTTAGACCATCCATCCCTTATTTGTCATGGCTGGGAACTTGTGAATGGAAAATGCTGACCAGTGCGCTACACACAACCCCTCTTTCCCCAACAGCTCATGCTTCCTGACTCCACAGAGGAAAGTGAATCTGACAGTGAGATGAGCGAGTCTGGGGATTCAACAGTTTCAGAAGTATAAAAGTCCCATGATTGACATAGAAAAATTGATTCGGTGGTGTACATTTGCTAATCGATATCAATTTATTGTTTGACATTTCCTTGTGTTTCAACGTGTTTCAACCATTAACCTTGGTTTTGTTGTAAAGTGATTTTTGTGTCTTTACTTTTACTTCTATCATTGATAAAATAATTCATCACAAAAAAAAAACTTTCATTACAGCTTACTATAAAAGGTCTGTAATGACCTAGCAAAACTGAACGTTTGGTGCTCAAAATCGGAGGTCATAATGAATTTGAATATGAAAAACAGGTCAAATCAATAATATAACATCAGAAATGAATTCCCCATGCCAAAAATCCCTATAAAACATATTTTGTACAGCACTCTAAGCCAAACCAAGAAAAAGTTAATTTTTTGAACTGGAAACGGCGGCCATTTTTGAATTCAGAGCTCTCAAAAGTTATGCCCACACTTTTGACGGGGGCATGGGGGCTAAATCTCTTTTTTATCCCTCCAAAAAGTCAAATCCAATAAGAAAAGTACCTCCGCTATCAGTGGTCACGGAACTTATGAAAATTACCCAACTATTACTCCTGGTAAGAGACCTAGCACCGGCATTAAGTATGTACAAGTACCGAAACATCTACCTAAATTGTGTGAGCCGATGTTTCTTCCAGCTATGGGACAACTCTTGGCACTCACTACTAGAAGGGAGGTTCCAGGTATCACTACTTTTATCCTACTGGGAAAGAAATGATAGGAGTCACACGTAACTCCAATCGGTCAGACTTAATGGTTTCCTTCGATGAAGTCTTCTACTTATTCTTCTTCTAGAAGTTGCAGCAAAGACTCTAACAAAGATGAGGCAGAGGAGAAGGAGGAACTCGAAATTTACTTTCTGCAGGGTTATGAAGGGTAATGACAAAGCTCTCATGAGAGAAGAGACTAATGGAAATCTAGACAGAAAAACCAGGCAATATGACCTTTGTGCCTTTCCAGGATTGGGAAGACAATGAAGACAAGAATTGATTGATTGATTGATATCAAGTTTTAAGGCATCCTGACATCTAAGGTCATTGATGCCGATATCATCTATTTTATAAAAAAAAAAAAAAAACAAGAGTATTCAATTAAAATCATAAGATTGAATGTCATTATAGAAGTTAAATAGTTTTCAGAAGACCTGCTTCGAAAATAAATCTAAAAATACCGCTCGCATAGTAGGACACATCCTGTTCAAGAATCTTAGCAAGGATGAACCTGTCATCCTCACCTCGAGCCTCAAACAGATATCTATTTCTCAAGTTATTATAATTGGGGTATTTGGTCAACAAATGTCTCACTGTTAAAGGTACTAAACAGTCATTGCAATACGGTTGATGTTGGCCCTTCAGCAGAAACTCGTGTGTCAACCGAGTGTGACCAATACGGAGACGACAAAGAGTCGTCTCCCATTTTCGGGGCATCATGTTACACCTCCAAGGAGATGTGTCATTTGTTACTTCTCTCAATTTATTGCCATCTAGACTGTCCCAGTGCTGTTGCCATTTATTGCAAAACAATTTCTTGATGTTAGGTAGGTGGGATACCTTCTTGGCAGCAACTCGAATTCAGCATTCTTCGCCAGTAAATCTGGCTTCTCATTCCCAGACATACTTACATGTGCTGGTACCCAACAAAATCGAACCATTATACCTCTCCTTCCAATAATAAAAAGCCATTCTAAAATCTTTAAAACTAGAGCGTTACTAGAATTAAAAACTTCTAAAGCTTGAAGAACACTCCTTGCATCACTAAAAATTGTAAAATTACCCTCCTTTTCCAACGCTATTTTCTCAATAGCAGTTTGTATACCATACAGTTCGGCAGTAAATATGGAAGATGTTAGAGGAAGTGCACCTCTACAATTAAAACCATTACTATGTACTCCAAATCCAACACCAGCATCAGATTTGGAGCCATTAGTATATAAGTCGATCCCCTATGTTCTGCAACATGTTCCATAAAAAGAGACCTGGATTCTACGTCAATCATATTCTTCTTAACTCCAATAAAATATTTACATAAAGATACCTCTGATAATTTCCACGGAGGCGTTAAAGATACGTTAAATGGAAGCACCTTAATGCTAATTGTATCAAGACTGTTTAATAATTGTTTCACCCAAAAGCCATAAGGTTGAGGAGATTTCGGGTGCAGCTCAAGGTATGTTGAGTGCCTTACAAGGCCTGCAGTCTGAAAGGCTAAAGAGTTAGGGAGTCTTTGCAATATGCCAAATTTGTAGATAATTTGTATTTTTCCTAACTATACAAACCTTAGCTATCTAATAGGGGTATTACTTTCGGCATAGCTGAAATGACGAGCCATTAATTTTTAACAGGGGTTTACTACCCACACCGCTAGTTAGCTATCCCCCTCCCCCCCTCACACACCTGTGCTTGAGCTCACTTTGCTTGGAGGTAGGACTTCAAGGGGGATAGAGCTGGCTGGCAAGTTTGATTAAATAGCTAAGGTTTGTATAGTTAGGAAAAATACAAATTATCTACAAATTTGTCATTTGTTCCGTAACTGGAATACAAACCACGCTATTTAATAGGGGTGACTCATCCATTAGGATGGGTGGACGTCCCAGCTAGTCTGGCTTTTTGGTTTTGCCCGGGGGCTCCTTATCTGAGTGTGTTAGCACTCGAGAAGTAGGGAGCCCCTGCACCTCGCTAAAACCTTGCTACGCAAGCTGTGTGTGTGAAGGTATGTAGAAGTGTGATTCATCCTAGAAAGTGGCTCCGAAGTTCTTTAGATGGAAAACTTGTATACTAGGACTTTCCCAATACCACCTCGTCAGGGTATGGGGACGTAACAGTATTAATCTTAATACTAGGAACACAAGGAAGCATGGTTTACCTGCAGTGGTTTGAGGTCAGCTATGCAGAGAACCCAGGATGCTGTTTTCCCCAAGAGAGGGGATGATGAAGAAAAGAATAAGGGCCAGTCAAACCTTTTCATTCATGGAGACTAAAACCGGGTAACAATGCCCTTAACCTTCTACTACTTGTTCAATAAGGAGCTTGAGGTTTTAAACCAGCTGTTGTGCAGCCACCACAGGACCGATAGAAAAAGTATCGAGTCTCCTGTGGGTCACGTCTTGCAGATAGTGGGATGTGAACGTGGTCTGCCTTTTCCACACCCCAGCTTGAAGAACCTGCGTCACTGAAAAATTTCTTTTGAAGGCCAGGGACGTAGCTTGCCCCTGACATCATGTGCTCTGGAGCGATGTGACGGAGGAGGGTCTGGATTCAGTGCCAGTTCAATGACCCTGCGAATCCATGCAGAGATGGTGTTTTTGGTGACCCTCCTCTTAGTCCTTCCTGTGCTGACGAACAGTGCTGGCACACGAGGACGGGCTGCGGCAGTTCTCTTGAGGTACAGCCTCAAGCTCCTCACTGAACATAGTAAGAGATGATCTGGGTCATCTGTTATAGTGCGGAGACTAGAAATCCAGAAGGAGTCGAATTGAGGATCCACTACTCCCGGGTTCTGAGTCTTAGCAATAAACTCAGGGAGGAAGCTGAACGTTACCTCTCCCCATACCCTTGAATGGGCGATGTCATACGAGAGACCATGAAGTTCGCTGACTCGCTTGGCTGAGGCCAAGGCTAGCAGGAACACTGTCTTCCAGGTTAGGTGGCGATCTGATGCCTGGCGTAATGGTTCATAGGGAGGTCTCTTAAGAGACCTGAGAACTCGAACCACGTTCCATGGGGGAGGTCTCACTTCCGACTGGGGGCAGGTAAGTTCATAACTCCGTATGAGTAGAGAAAGTTCTAGTAATGAAGAAATGTCCATTCCTTTCAGTCTGAAGGCGAGACTTAAGGCTGAGCGATAGCCTTTCACTGCCGAGACTGAAAGGCGCCTTTCTTCCTGCAAATACACGAGGAACTCCGCTATTGCTGGAATAGTGGCATCGAGTGGAGAGATACCCCTTCTACGACACCAACCACAAAAGACTTTCCACTTTGCCTGGTAGACTGCTGTGGATGACTACTGCAGATGTTCAAACATCCTGATCGCAACTTGTTGCGAAAATCCTCTCTCAGAGAGGAGATGCTTTGTGGAAGATGTTGGCATGTGGTTGGTTGAGTAGATTGTGTCGTAGAGGGAGTTCTCTTGGAGGCCCTGTTAGGAGTTGCAGAAAGTCCGGGAACCATTCTGCGTGATGCAATAGCGGAGCTATGAGGGTCATTGAAAGATTGACCGATGTTCTGGTCTTGTTGAGTACCCTCCTCATCAGACAGAACGGGGGAAAGGCGTAAACGTCGATGTTGTCCCACCATTGTTGGAAAGCATCTTGCCAGATAGCCTTGGAGTCTGGGACTAGGGAACAGTACAGCAGGAGCCTAAAGTTCAGGGCCGTTGAGAAGAGGTCCACTGTCAGAGAACCTCACAAAGTCAGGACTTTGTTGACTACTAGATGATCCAAAGACCACTCGGTATTCACTATCTGAGATGCCCTGCTCAGATTGTCAGCGAGCACATTCCTCTTACCCGGAATTAAGTGTGCCGATAGTGGTATCAAGTGGATTTTGGCCCATCTCAGTATCTCTATTGCTAGATGGGATAGTTACTGCGAAAAAGTACCTCCTTGCTTGTTGATGTAGGCCACTACTGTAGTGCTGTCGCCCATCACCACCACAAAGTGACTTGCCAGGTACTGTTAGAACTGTTGAAGGGCTAGAAAGATGCCTTTCATCTCAAGGAGATTTATGTGGAGGTACTTTTCTGACTCTGACCTGAGGTCGTGTGGTGCAGCACGTGCCCCCCCCCCCCTTTTTTTGAAGTATCTGAAAACAGCATCAAATCCGGGGGGAGGACGAGAAGATCCACTCCCTTTCGTAGGTTCTCGTCTGTCACCCACCACTGGTGGTCCGTCAGCTCCGCAGGTCCCATGGGGATCTGGATGTCGGGGAATCGTAAGCTTGATTCCACCGGGACTTGAGTTGCCACTGGAGGATCTCATCCTGAGGCGACCATTGGGAACTAGATGGGCCAGCAATGAAAGGTGACCGAGAAGACGTAACCACGATTGGGCTGTAAGTTCTTCTCGTCTGAGAAAAGGTTTTGCGACCTTCCTCATCCTTGCTATCCTGTCGTCTGATGGAAGGCTTTGTGGAGGGTGGGGTCTATAATCATGCCTAAGTGTATCAGTCTTTGAGTGGGAAGCAGGGAGGACTTATCGAGATCTACCATGATCCCCAGATCTTGGCAAAGTCTCAGAAGTTTGTCTCGATGTTGAAGAAGGGTTGACAACGAGTCTGCTAGGATTAGCCAATCGTCCAGATAACGGAGGAGATGGATGCCAGTCCTGTGTGCCCAAGATGATACTAGGTTGAACACTCTTGTGAAGACTTGTGGTGCAGGGGAAAGACCAAAGCACAGCACCTTGAACTAGTATTTTCTGTTGTCCAGGCTGAATCTTAAGTACTTCCTTGAAGACAGATCGACTGGGATCTGGAAGTACGCGTCCTTTATATCCAGTGTGCACATGAAGTCTTGCAGTCTTACTGCTAGTCTGACCGTGTCTGCCGTCTCCATGCTGAACGGAGTTTGTTTGACAAACTTATTCAGGGCTGAGAGGTCGATGACGGGTCTCCAGCCTCCAGACGCCTTCTTTACAAGAAAGAGTCGACTGAAGAAGCCTGGGGATCCGTCGAGGACCTCTTGGAGAGCACACTTCTTCAACAGGGTCTGGAATTCTGCCCGAAGAGCTTGCCCCCTTGCCGATCCCATGGCAAGGGATTTCAATGATACTGGATTCATCGTCAGGGGAGGTAGAGATGTTATGAACGGGATGTGATATCCTAGACTGATTACGGAGATTGTCCAGGAATCGGCCCCGAGTTGCTTCCACCTGTTTGCGCAACTTTGTAGGCATCCCCCACTGGTGGAAACGTAGGGGGACTGCCTATCCTAGCATTTGCGGCCTTGGTTGCTCCCTCTAGGATTTTTGCCTCCCCTGGAGGACTTTTTGACTTTCCTTTCTTTGACAGGAAAGGGCTTAGACACCATCGTCTTCGCAGCAATTGTCGTCGTAGTGGTTTTGGCTGGACGGGACTGCTGTGGTGCTGGAGGCTTATAGGGCTTAGATATTAAAGCCCTATGTAGGAGGGAGTATTGATGTGACTTCCTCCACCTCTCAGCAGCGGGGCTGGAGGCTTATAGGGCTTAGATATTAAAGCCCTATGTAGGAGGGAGTATTGATGTGACTTCCTCCACCTCTCAGCAGCATGTTCCACATCCTTAGGCTCGAATAGAACAGACCCCTCCATGGAGGAATTTCTGAGCCTATTGATCTCGGCGCTAGGAACCTTCTGGTGGAATCTCTCAGCTACTGCATCCTGACATTTCAGGATGGTATTTGCCTACAAGTTCGAGACTTGGTGGGCCAGAAACTCGATTGTGCGAGTACCTGAGAGGAGGGTTTCCATAGCATTCCTGGTACGTTCCTTGGAGAAATCTTCAGAACGTATCAGGATACCTAAGGTCCCCAACCAGATACAGTATCGAGCCACGAAGTGGCTTGCATAGCACACTTCGCGACCTTCTCCTGGTTGAGGATCTCGGCTGCCGAGAACGAGACCTGCCGGTAGGAGAGTCTCTCAAGAGGGACACCCCTGGTTAGCTCTTCCAGCGAGTGCTGAAGTGGAAGAGTTAAACAAGGCTCCTCCAGGATCTCAAAGTACCTCCTCTGCTGTACGCGAGGAGGTGGGAGGAGCTTGTTGGTGGTACCGGAACAGTTGGAGGAGGACATCTCGGAGAGCTGCTGGGCAATCTTGTCCCTGGTACTCTTTACCCCTTGAGACCAGGGCAGGGCTGCACTGGTCTTAGAGGGGTTCTGAGTACCAAAGACGTGGTCTAGGACTGTGTCTTTGCCCTTTCGAGGAGGGATCTCTGGGTCGGAAAACCCGTTGAGAGCCCTCATTAGAGTTAGAACCTGCCAAAACGCATGTTCTGACTCCTGCTGGTCTCCTCCTGTTGTAAGACTTGCAGCAAAGTCTCCTTATATCCCCAAAGACTCTTCTTGGGGAGAATTGCGGACATTCCCTGGGTGGCTGGCTGGCTCTAGAGGAGGACTTAGGCAATGTTTTGGAGTCTTTGGATTCCTTCCGGGGAAGGATGTAAGACTCCAACATTGATGAGGGTGGCATGTTCCTTCTAATCCCGGACTGTGTTGAACTCTTGGCGTGAAGAGAGGTTTCCTCCATAGGTGCAATGGGGGAAAATCTCTCTTCGCGTGATTCTCTTGGTGACGAGAGATCTTGAAGGTGTGCGTGGAGTCAGTTTCGCCCTCGGGGAAGTGACTGTGTCCAGACCTCCTCTTTTCCTTTTCAGAGGGGTAGAGGAAGCCATGGTTCCGTGTCCCAGCTTAGAGAGGAAAGGCTTGAAAGCCTGAGTTACGGCTCTGATCAGGGCACTGAACATACCCAGAAGGGAAAGGGACTGAAAGATTCCTGGGAGGAGTCACTGGAATAGGTGGGTTCGCCTTTGGTAGCTTTGGGATCCTAAACCCTTCTGGAAGTTTCCCTTCTTCCACAATGCGCGGTGGTATGCTATGGTAGGCGATGGCGACCTTGCTGGACGTCATTCCTTGTGATGCGCAGGCTCGCGCGAGGGAGAATAATGGCGCTCATGCGAGGGAGAATATTGAAGCTCGCACGTAGGAGACTGATGGCACGCGCGCAGGAGAATATTTGCGGGCGCGCAGGAAAATCACGATGAGCGCGCGGGAGAGTGTTCGCGCGCATCTGCAAGAGCTGTAGAGCGGGCGCAGGAGAATGTCCCCTAGTGCGCGGGTGCGCAGAAGATTCATGATGGGCGAGCGGGAGAATGTTGGCGAGCATCCCTAAGAGATGGATGGCGTGCGTGCGCATGGGGTGCATGTGTATCTTCGTAAGTGTGCGCAGGAGAAGGCTGGCGCGCAGGTGAGCACTGGCGCGTTGGTAAGATATGGCACGTGGGTGAGGGCAGCATAGCTGTCTCATCTACATACTTGCTAGAAACTTGGCGCGCAGATCTTACCTGGCGCGCAATATGACGCTCAGGAGGCGTGATTTAGGGTGCACATGCACGCGCAGGAGAATGTTGGCGCGTGGGAGAGCGCTGTTGCGCAGGAGAACGATGGCACGCAGGTAATTTGCGCGCCGGAGAACGTTGGCGTGCAGGTGGACACTGGCACGCAGGTAGGTGTTGGCGCGTAGGTAGGTGATGGCGTGTAGGAGATCATTGGCGTGTAGGCGCAGGGCGCGTGAGCGTGTGACCACAGTGTGCGCAGGGCGTGCAGGTGATCGGCTGCATGAGCGCAGTGTGCGCAGGGCACGCAGGAGATCGTTGGTACATGAGCGCATGGTGCAGCTCTGCTCTTTTTGGCGCGTAAGCACATGTTGGCCCGTAAGCACTTTAGGATGATGCTCTGTGTTAGGGCGAGAAGGATGAGCAGCTCGCTGTAGTGATGGGGCCTGACGAGTTACTGATGAGCGCTTGTCAGGTTGCGTGGGCGCGTGGATTGTTGGCGTGCAATAGCACGTTCGGGTCTGTCGGATGGAAGGTCGATGTGTCCTTTAAAAGGACGACCTTCCTCCGAAGGAGATTGCGAACGATCTGCAGAGAGGTCCAGGACCAATCCAGGTGCAGTGATGGAAGATCGGTCTAGAGGCTCCTCTGCGGGGACTGCATAGAAGATGTTGAACCAGAGAGGTGCCTCCTCACCGCAGGTGAAGGAAAGCCTCTATGGCGAAGAGGAATGCGAGCCTTCTGACGGATGCGCCCTCTGGGGGCCGTTGGATCAGCAAGTTGACCTTCAGCAGTGCTCCGAAGAGGAGTCTCTGTAAGTGAACTCCCCCGAGGGGGGGAAACACTACCACGAAAGACTGACAATGGACTTAGTTTCCTCATCGTAGAATGATCAGGAACGGGGAAACTAAGCCGTCAGCTACCATAGGAGTCTGGAGTGGAAGAGGAGATGGGTGAAACCACACGGGATACCTCTGACACCACAACGTCAACAAGAGACAGAGGATCAACCTCTGACAGTGACGACAATTACTTGACAGCAGCACCCAGGCGGATATAATCAAGCAAAACCTCCTTGGAGGGCGAACCCATAAGCCCCAAGGAGGACCAAAGCTGAAAAAGGGAAGTTAGTGACATGTCCTCCCCCTGGGGGAGAGGTGGAGCTGCTTCGCTAGGGGAAGCAACGTCATCTCTCGAGACCCGAGGTTGGTTAGAAATAATTCAGTCTATGCTACCACTAGACGGTCTCTCGAAAGAGACCGACCGAGTGGGAGCTTCGGAGGAGGTTTGGGCAACGGAAGAAGAGGCCTTGGATTTTTCTCCCTTCGAAGCAATCTTCGAAGGAGAAATATTCCGCTTGGACTTCTTCCGTCATCGCAATAACCTCTCCCATCGGGAGGCAGACCACTCCCTACACTTATTGACACTATCACACCGTTGGCCCCTACAGGAAGGACAAAGGGCATGAGGATCAGTCTCGACCGCCAACATGAACGTTCCACAGGGGCAGTCGGGAAAACCAGGGCAGGTACGCATGATCACAAAGGCCAACTTCACATACACAGTGACTAGAAAATGAAAGAACAAAAAGGGTTAATGGCTGCCAATATGACGGCGAGGATGCGAGAGGACATGTCCGACCACCATCCGAGCTAAGAGCACAGTGAGCTCAAGCACAGGCCTAACCCCTGCTAACTAGCGGTGTGGGTAGTAAACCCTCGTTAAAAATTAACGGCTCTTCATTTCAGCTACGCCGAAAGTAATACCCCTATTAAATAGTGTGGTTTGTATTCCAATTACGGAACAACTAAACCTATACCGAATAATAGAAGACATTTGGTAAAGGTTTAGAGGGAACTCTCCAGCATCAACAAGGAGACTTGGGATAGGTGAGGTTCTAAACGCTCCTGCGGACAATCTAATACCAGCATGATGTATTGAATCTAATATTTTTAACCAGCTTGGGGTGGCTGAGGAGTATATTTCACATCCATAACTAATTTTGGAAAAATCAAGGCCTTGTATAATTTTAAAATAGTATTGCAGTCTGCCCTACATGATGTATGGGACAATACTTTTAAAAGATTCAGATTTAGCTTTTAACACTTTTAAGTGAGAAACCCATGTAAGCCTAAAATCGAATATCAAATTAATGTATATATCAGGGTCTGGATGTAACCCCCGGATACGACAGAAATGTACAATAGTAGTTTTCCTTGTCGAGAACTTAAATCCATTCATATTGGCCCACTGGATAATTTTGTCAATTGAGAGTTGTAGTTTTCTCTCAACCATTGCCATTCTAGCTCCAGCAAATGATATGGAGAGATCATCCACAAATAATGTTGAGAGAACATCCCGGGGAATGGATGAGGAAATCCCATTAATTGCTAGTGCAAAAAGGGTTACACTCAGCACACTACCCTGAGGAACTCCTTCTTCCTGACACTATCTCTCTGATAGAGTTTCCCCCACTCTCACTTGAAAAACTCTATTTGAAAGAAATTACTGAAAAAATAGTGACAGCTCTCCTCTCAATCCGAAGACATGAATTGTTTCAAGTATATCATATCTCCATGTAGTATCATATGCCTTTTCAAGGTCAAAAAAGGCTGTCACATGGTGATGTTTGGAAGCAAACGCTTTGCAAGTAGAGGACTCAATTCATATCAAAACATCAGTTGTTGAGAGCATTTTCCTGAATTCACATTGAATGGGTGATAAAATACCCTTCTTTCAAGGTACCACATCAGCCTTGAGTTGACCATCTTCTCCATGATTTTACATAAACAAGATGTCAATGCAATCGGTCGATAATTTGCTGCTAAAAACTTGTCCTTACCGGGTTTTAAAAAGGCTAAAATAATGGCTAGTTCCCAAACACTTGGATAACTATGATCATGCCATATTCTATTAATAATGCTTGAAATAAATAACTTTGAATTAAAATGTATATGTTTAATCATTGCATATGGAATTCCCTCATGTCCAGGGACTGTATCGTTGCAATGAGCAAGTGCGGAATAAAATTCTCTTCCAGTAATAGGAGAATTATTCGATTCTTCCCTTCCTGTTGAAAAATTGAAAATTTTCTTTTCTTCAATGCTCCTATACTGGTGACCAGGAGCTTCTTCACACTTGCATGACACATTTGAAAAATGATCAGCCAGGGCATTGCTAACATCATTTGCATCAGTTACATACTGACCATTCACCCTTAACACTGGTGGTGGGTTAGGGGTGAATTTGCCAGCTATCTTTTTTACTTTCCTCCACACAGAAGATGGTAGTGTTCTACTGTTAATGAAGGAAACAAAAGACATCCATGACTGGTACCTAGCTTCTTTCATGGCACGACGGAACTGTGCTCTACATTTCTTGTATATAATTAAATTCTCATCAGTTCGGCATCTACGCTATCGTGTTAGAGATGATCTTGTGGCTCTGTGCAGGGCAGTTAGTTCTGAAGACCACCACGGGACTGGTCGTTGTTTGAATAACCCTGTTGTTTTGGGATTGAATTGACTCCTGCTGTATGTAGAGTTCCATTCAGTAGGTCCAAGGCATCATCAATATTTTCAAACTGTTCTGCACTCCTCTCGATTTCACTTAGCTCACAAAATTTAAACCAGTCTGCCTTGTCAAGATTCCATCGTGGGGATCTTTGTAAAGGCGGACCATTGTTGGTGTTTATAATGATTGGTGCATGATCACTAGTATGCCAATCATCTAATGTCCTCCAATCGAAATCAAGAAGGCAGTTAGAGCTTGCAATTGAAAGGTCAATGCATGACAAGGTACCTGTCTGAACATGGAAGTGCGTGGGTTCTCCTATATTAATGAATCCGACATCCTCATTCTCCACAATTGATGAGATAATATTGCCCCTTGTGTTTGCCAAAACATCACCCCATAAAGGATGTCTACCATTCATATCTCCCAGTAATATAAAATATTATCGTTCGGAGGTAAGTAGAGAGAGCATGTTGTATATTTACTCCCTATATCAATTTGTACAACCACTGCCTGCAGAGGTGTACGAATAGACATAGGTATTTGGGAACATCTCGACGAACGTACATGAGACTTCTGCCATGGCTTCCTGCTTGTTGATTATATGGTGTTCTATAGCTAACATACTCTCGAGGACTAAGAGTGTTAGCATCAAGCATAGTTTCCTGTAGATATACAATTATTGTGAAATGTTCATGAATTATGAGCTTAAGTTCTTCATATTTTGCCCTTAAACCCTGACAGCTCCATTGCAAAATGGAGGAGGAAACTATGGATTATTTCTGGAAGACATCTTGGATGGGGTCTTCCCATTAGCAGTTTTTAATCTAACATTATTACCTGCAGGTTTCTTCAGAGATGGTCTTGTTACGTTGGGTTTTACGTTTGTGTTTTTCTTTGTATCCCTTTGATCTATATGTTGAGGCGGATGGTGGACCTCAACTTGTATTTCTGATTTATTCAGGTTATCTTCTGGTTCATTAGAAACATCAATAGACAAAACATCAAATTTATTTGACGTCATAACCTTAAGGTTTCTAATGGAGGGGGGAGAGAGAGATGGAGGTTTCTCTCTTTTACGATTAATAGATGGTGGGATTCTAGGTTTTTGCACCTTTCCCACAACAGGTGCATCAGGTAAGTTGGTCTTAAGAGGAACCTCCATCAAATCAGGCAAGGACATGGCCTGAGAGAGGTTTGTACTTGTTTTTGTAATGGGGGACGAAGCTTGTACAGCAATGGGCAATGCCCTAGTGTTAATACACCGTGGTAAAGCCTCAGGAAGTAATATGGTTACCTCATTATTTGACATTTTATCAGATGGTATACTTCTTTTTCTAAAGCTATTGGCAGTACTAGGTTGGTTTGATTTTAATGCCTTAGCATAGCTATTTGATTTATTTAATTGTCTTTTGGCATGTCCCACACTTATATGTACTAAATTCAATTTTTTGGGCTCGGGCCATGTCGTCCTGATGGAAGGTTCCTTTAGGTAGCCTTCTAAGGGATATTTGCTACAGTGATACTCCCAGAGAATTAAACCAATCTCCAGGATTCTAACTCCTGGCGCGAGTATCCAATAAAGGATATCGCATAATATCAGGGGACGTATTTTAGATACGACACATAGCAATTTTCACCCCGAATAGATTTAACTCTTTGATGTAAGGGGGAAGAGTGGCAAAAGAAGGGGGTACCATTCTAAGTACCCGGTGGACCTCCTTCCCTACTACTACCGTGATGCCATTCCTTTTCTTGTAGCTCTCTAAGCATGTTGTGCTCCCCGTTAACCCGGTGTTTTGTTACAAGTTTTTGGAATATTCATCATGCAATCTCCAGCATCTTCATTTTCTGGAAAGTTGAGTATTAATTCTTTCCTGTGTATAATTTTAGTCTCCCTTTTCACAGTTAAATTTCAATAATTTAAGTGTGTTTGGGTGAGCATTGCCGAGAACCGGAGGCAGCCATTTTACGACTGCAGTCGCCCATTACAATTGCATTTTATTTAGTCAGTGGGGCGACATTTCCCGGTATTAAGAAGAAAATTTTCACAAGATGTGTAAATGCGTCTGTTTTTTTGTTATGATCAGAGATAAACGTAAAAAAACATTGGCTGTCGCTTTTTATTGTGCTTTTTAGAGTGTTTAGGAAACGCATAATATAAAATCGCCTTTATTTTGATAATTCTGGATTTTCTACTATTCAACAAAAGCTAGTCTATAGAGTGATGGTTTTGCTATTCACCAGTTGTCTTATACAATAGATATGACAAACATTAAAATTCGTCTAAATTTTGGGTCGTGTTATAACGGGAAATATACAGTGTTTACACCCATCCTGGTTGTAATTTTAACCTTTTTTTCAAGTTATTAGAACTTTAAAGTATATTAATTGTTTGATTTATTTACAAGAACAATTTGATATTATAAAAAATTTAGTATAGTACATAGAAAGTATTGGAAATGGGTAGTAAACACATTTGAATAGGCAAGTTGCTGGATGCCATGGCCCCAATGGAATTATTTCTGTTAGTTGTGTGTTTCGAAATATGCGATTTTCCATGTATACGAGGTCATTGATCGAACAAATTCTCGCATATTTCGGGAACCTACTGTGTATATATATATATATATATATATATATATATATATATATATATATATATATATATATATATATATATATATATATATATATATATATATATATATATATAAACGGATTTTGAGCGAAGCGAAAAGTCTATTTTAGGGTGAGATAGCCATGTCGTCCTGATGGAAGGTTCCTATAGGTAGATTTCTAAGGGATATTTGGCTACAGTGATATTCCCAGAGAATTAACCATTAGGTCTCCAGAATTCTAACTCCTTGCGTGAATATCCTTAAAATTTCTCTTAAGGATATTACATAATCAGGGGACGTATGCTTGATACGACACAGCGATCTTCACCCCGAATAGCGTTTTCGCTTCAAGGGGGAAAGTGACAAAAAGAAGGGGAGCCGTTATCAAGGTACCCTTCCTCTCGTACTACTATAAAGTATCTAGATGGTGCTGTAGTCAACCCAGCGCGCTATTCCTTGTAGCGTTGAGCATGGTGCTACATATATAGTAGTTTCGGGAGGGATCCTGCCAAGGCCTTTTCTATAGAAAAGGAAGGCGGGTCCATCAGGACGACATGGCTATCTCACCCAAAAATAGATTTTTCGCTTCGCTCAAAATACGTTTTTTTGGGCTCAAGCCATGTCGTCCTGATGGAAGCTTACCAGAGAATTACTAGAAAGTGCTGTATCTGTGGATTTTTTAAAAGTGCCTTAACCTTGGGACAATTTTTTCCTCTTGGTCATCCAGACCATTGAGACATGGCGTTACCGTGATAAGTCATTACTGATAAGCATAAACCATGTTAGTGCTTCCTGGCCTCTGCAGGGAAGAGTCATACTAGACTTAGGAAAGGGAGTCTCAAGATTTGCATATAGTATAAGGACATAGTATCCCTACATACAGGTCTCTCTGTATGTATCACGTGTTGGAACAATTATTATTAAATAATGTTGTATCATTTGTCGGAACAAGGGTATAGCTATACATTTTGTTCATAATTAAATATATGCAGTTGTATTGAAGGGTAAGTAAACTCTGATATATTTTATCAAAATTCAATGGTAAGGCGAAATAAGACGCAAATACCTATTGATAATTTTATTGGCAAGAAATGATCAACATAAAATAACAGGTATAATATACATGTTAATATATGTAATAAGAAACATAAGCAATCAAAACATAGAAAATTCTTGTTTTCACCTGAAAGGGAAAGCTTACTTAATGCCACAGTAATCTGAAAATTTTATAATTTTCTAATATGAATTTCCATAATGTAGAATGTCTATTCACACTGTGTAAGTACACACGGCACTAGTGTTATATATATAGGTCTCTTCACCTCAGCAAATTAGAACAGTTCTTAGTGTCCCCTTGGAGACACTCACTTCAAAGTATTGCACTAAGAGGTGTCAATACCTTCACCCGTTTGATTGATGGTCCCAATCAATTCACTGTTCATCGCAGCAATAGATGACAGGTTTTAGTACATTACCTGCCGCCACCACGTATTGCTTAAGTTCCAGTACTTGCTTCGCATAATGCTTGTAGAACACTCTGGATGACTTCCATCCAGTGTATGAGCGAAGATGCTCAAAATCCATATACTGAAAGAAGTACAGTGATGAAGCGATTTTCCTTGGATCATGACCTGCAGGTGTACTGTCAGGATCCGCTCTGCGAATAAAATATGTGATTTTCGCCCTCAGTTGTTTTAGGGATAGGTTTGGTCCTGAAGTTTCTCCTTTAAAGAGCTGTCCTCCTCTGAAGTCTGAAGTTCTTCGAAGATAGACATTTGGACACTCAACTGGACACAGTGAGATATCTTCCTTCAGAGGGCAGATTCTCCAGGGACCCCACCTTTTAGTGGGTAGCTCGTTCTTAGTGAGAAATGTTGGATCAGGAAAAAGATTCAGTTCCCCCGCTTCTGTGAACTGGATATGGACCTCATCTCTGGATAGGGCCACTATTTCACTAACTCTAGCCCCTGAGGGTATAGCAAACAGGAAAATGACTTTCTGAGTCAAGTCTTTCAGGGAGCAATTCTCATTGTTCACTGTTGAAGCATAGTGTACGACCTTGTCTAAGGAACATGAGATGGGCTTCGTAGGCGCTGCAGTCCTATGTCTAGCACATGCCTTAGGGATCTTGTTAAAGATTTCGTTTGACAAGTCTACTTGAAAGGCGTATAGTAGAGGTCTAGTCACAGCTGATTTACAAGTAGTTATCGTATTGACTGCCAGACCTTGTTCATGAAGGTGGATAAAGAAGGACAGACAGAAGTCCATTGAGATTTTTTTTGGTCCTTTTGCTTTGACGAAAGCAACCCACTTTTTCCAAGACGATTCATATTGTCTTCTGGTTGACTTAGACTTATATTCTTCTAAGGACTCTATACTGCCTTTCGAGATCCCAAATCTTTTCTTAACTGCTAAGGAGAGAAAATCATGAGATGAAGGCTTTGGGTTCTCTGTGATGAAGCAAAGACAGTCGACTTCTGGACCTGTTGAGACAGTGCTAGGTCCGGCCGAGGGACCAGCCTCAGCTTCAGTTCCAATACTAGAGGGAACCAGTTGCTCTTTGGCCACTTGGGAGCCACTAGATCTGCCGTTCCCCGAAAGGATCTCAGGTTATTGAGGACCTTCATTAGGAGATTAGTAGGAGGGAACTTGTAGATCCGGTTCCATCTGTTCCAATCGAGGGACATGGCGTTCATCGCTTCCACAAGAGGGTCCTCGTATGGGACCACATAACGAGGTAGCGTCTTGTTGTCGCTCGTCGTGAAGAGGTCGATCTGCAGTTCCGGGACTTGACGTAAGATGAAGGAAAATGAGTCTGCGTCTAGGGACCATTCTGACTCTATCGGCGTGAGCCTGGATAGAGCGTCCGCCGTCACATTGTGGAACCCTTGTAGGTGAACTGCTGATAAATGCCATCTCTTCTTTTCCGCTAGGTGGAAGATGGACAACATCACATGGTTGATTTGGGGCGATCTCGAGCCTTGACGATTGAAACATCTCATTATCACCTCACTGTCCAGGATCAGTCTTATATGGGCTGATTTGCGAGGGGAGAGTTTCTTCAGCGTCAAAAAGACTGCCATGGCCTCCAGAAAGTTGATGTGGAAGGTCTTGAATAGAGAAGACCAAGTCCCTTGGACTTTCCGTTGATGGGAGTGACCTTCCCATCCTTCCTTTGAGGCATCTATATGGATGGTGACTGACAGTGGAGGTGGTTGCAAGGGCATGTTCTTTAGGTTCTTGGCCTTCGACAATGGCTTGAGAAGTGATCGTAGCAGGGTTGGTATCGGTCTTCTTAGATCTCTTCGAGCGTTTGATGCGTATTTTCTCCAGACTCCTGACGCATCTTTTAGCTGTGCTCTTAGCACTGGGTCTGTCACTGATGCAAACTGGAGAGAGCCCAGTACTCTTTCCTGTTGGCGTCTTGAGATCCTGTCAGATTTCAGTAGTCTCTTGACAGATCCTGCTATCTCCCTCCTCTTTCCTGGGGAAATAGAGAGACGGTGTGACTTTAAGTTCCAATGGACTCCAAGCCATTGAAACTCTTGAGCTGG
This sequence comes from Palaemon carinicauda, assembly GCF_036898095.1. Taxonomy (NCBI): domain Eukaryota; kingdom Metazoa; phylum Arthropoda; class Malacostraca; order Decapoda; family Palaemonidae; genus Palaemon; species Palaemon carinicauda. The sequence goes on along the minus strand of NC_090743.1, from coordinate 78,490,968 downwards.
AGATAGTCGAGACTTCTTGACATTGACCTTGAATCCCAGATGTTCCAGGAACTGAATCACTTTGTTGGATGCTTGCATGCATTCCGTCCAGGATGGTGCCCGCACCAGCCAATCGTCCAGGTACACTACTACCTGGACACCTTCTGGGCGTAGTTGTTGAACGACTGCGTCTGTAACCTTAGTAAAAATCCTTGGGGCTATGTTTAGTCTGAAGGGCATGGCTCTGAAGACATACTTCTTCTTCTGTAGCCTGAATCCTAGGTAGGAGGAGAGAGGGTGGTTGACTGGAATATGCCAGTAGGCATCTGCCAGGTCTATCGAGACCGCGTACGCCCCTTTTGGTAGCAGGGTCCTTATGTGTTGAAGGGTTAGCATCCTGAACTTGTAGTTTTCTATGAACTTGTTGAGTGGCGACAAGTCCAGGATGACTCTGAGTTTGTCTGAGTGCTTCTTGGGAACACAAAACAGCCTTCCTTAGAATTTGATGGACTTTGCTCTCCTTATCACCCGCTTGCTCAAAAGTTCTAGTGTGTATTCTTCCAGTACAGGAGTAGAGTGTTGGAAGAATTGAGGGAATGGTGGTGGAGCCTCGTTCCAGCTCCATCCAAGTCCGTTCTTGATTAGGCTGTAGGCCCAAGGATCGAAGGTCCAACAATCCTCCTACCTGAAGCAACTCATTGCTTCTGGTCTCCGGAGGATTTACCTCTTTTACTGCCTCATCCCTTACCACCCTTACCTCTTGGAGGGTATCTAGAGGAGCCCTGTTTAGACCCTCTACCTTTGGGACGAAAGGTAGAGGTCTGCCTCCCAAACGCAGGGTTGAACGCTGGTGATTGGGCAACCAGCTGCTGAGGCACCATCTGATATGTTGGTTGGGGCTGAGCCACCATCTGGGGCACCGCGGTCATGGGAACTGTGGGAAGTTGTTGTTGTTGCTGCTGTCTGATAGGGCGAGAGGGCAACCTGGGTCTTTTAGTCTTCCTCTTAGGCTGGGGTCCCTCATCCGGGAAGACTTCCTCTTCGCCGACATGCCCCACTTCTGGAGAAGGTTTCTATTCTCCATGGCGGCCTTGTCTACAACTTCCTTGACCACTTCACTCGGGAAGAGGTCCTTACCCCAGATATTGGAAGCTATCAGTTTCCTGTGTTCGTGCTTTACTGATGCTGAGGCAAACACGAACTCCCTACATGCACGTCTGGCTTTGACAAAGCCATACAGGTCCTTGACCACAGTAGCCAAATGTGTTTTGGCCATAACCATGTTCATATCCGGGGTTCTACTGTTGCTGGCCGTCGTCTCTAGACAAATCTGTAGAGATAGAGATGCGGCCAGTCTTTCTTTTGTCTCTTGATCTCTATGCAAGAGAAAGTCAGACAGCTTAGGGAGATTTTCGCTGAAATGACGTCCAGCGATATCTGCCTCCAACTTCCCAACTGAGAAGGTAAGGTGGACTTCTTTCCAGTCCTTATCTTTTGTGGGCACGACTAAGGATAATGGTCTACACTCATGTGAAGGGAAGGGCTAATGAGGCTGGAGCAAGAAAGGTGGGATGCTTCTTGCTAAGGGCTGACACTTTGGAGTTAGTGAAGTCCTTCTGCTTCAGGATGCTGGACAGAAGAACCTGAGCTTTACCGTGATCAAGTACTATGACCTCCTTAGGTTCTGTCTCCTCCCTCAATGTTGGTTCCGTCTTCAGAAGGACGAAGCAATCTGGGTAAGACTGAAAGCTGGGCCAGAATTCAACTTCCTCGACAGAGACGGTCCCCAACTTCTCTGATTTAAAGATCTTGCCACTGGTCATTGGCCTGTATTCTGCATACCTCCAGGGATTCACATCAGAGCAAGTTGGTAGATCTTGAACCTTAAATCTCTTGTGAGACCCATGAGAAGCGGAAAGTTGGGCAATTTGCCTTTCCATTTTTGCCTCTCTTTCTTCGCCTTGCTTGCGTAGGCTCTCCATCATTGCCATGAGACTGGCCTTTGCTTGTCTCATATCACCTAATGGAGGGGCAGAAGATGTAGAGGGTAACGGTTCTTGAGCCGGAACTGACGGAAGGGACTCCGATTCGAAATCATCATCATCTTCTTCAGGAGCCAAGGTGGACTCCTCCTCAGTACCTCCCACTAGAAGGTCCTTCTCGGTGTCCTCAGACACCTCCGACATCCTCTCGTCTAGGTGGATGTCCTGCATAGTGTCGGAGACGTCCGTATCTATGGCAATCTGGACACAAGGGATCTCAGGTCGTGACTGGGGTATGATAGGTTCCACACCCACTTTTGGGAAGAGCAAAGCGTGTATCTTTTCGCTAGGAAGGTAAGGTCCCGGGGTGTTTTTCTGAAACCGACGAACCCATCTGCGCAGCTTCTCTTTAGCTGCATCCCTTGACTCCGCTGTCTTGGGGTCATAAAACGCCTCGGTCACCAAGGACTTGCAAATCTTGCATTCCTGGGGGTCCCAGTACCGAAGAGATCCCTTGGTAGTGGTGCAGAAGGCATGATCTCTGCCCTCTACATGGCCACAGAAGTCTTTGCTCCTCACGTTGCAGAAGACTACTTGGCACTTGGGATGGTCCTCCTGTAAAGAGAGGAAAATTAAACGAGTATGCGGTAGTTTATCTCACTTCGTAAACTATATAATTTATTATCATCAATATTATTGCATTATAGCTTGGGATAGACAAGCTAGAAAGGAACTAGGAAAGACACATACTTGTATTTCCTGTCCAGTCAATTGCTGCGACCTCCCCCAAAATTAAAACCTAGAGTTTTCCTATTCAAGAAACCCAAGGGGTAGATAAGTGTAACTTAACACTGACATTTCCCAAGGTTTTAATAATGTGGGTAAATGGTAACTGATCATCTATCAGTTTGTTAAAAGAAATCTTTCTTTCAATATATAATTGGTCTCAACAAAAGACTGTACAAGGATACACAGGGTATGTTGGAAAATAATTATTGTATAATATATACTATAGTTTACTATCTGCAGTATGATCTATACTGCAAATATACTGGCTACAGTAACATGCCGGCTAGGCTAGCACCTGGCGGCACGATCCAGCCGGCATCTTGCCAGCAGGGGTAGTGCCCAGCGGCACCGACCCGGCCGGCATCTGCCGGCTGGGGTAGTGCCCGGCGGCACCGACCCGGCCGGCATCTGCTAGCTAGGCTAGCACCCGGCGGCACCGGCCCAGAGACGTCGGCTGGGGTAGTGCCCAGCGGCACCGACCCGGCCAGCATCTGCCGGGTTAGTACCTGGCGGCACTAGCTGACAGAGAGAGAGAAAACATGGAGTGAGGGGTACCTTATTAAATGTTTGTTAACAATAAATAAGGGTGTAAGTACTTAATCTTACTGCCTTCCTCCAGAAGGAGGGTTCAAATGGAAGGGGAGAATGTATCATTCAGGCTTCCATCCAAACACAAACCGTTGCCGGTCACTGCCCTACAGAATAGGGGTCTCCCACCAGCAGCCGGCCCAGCCGGCACAGCTTTTCCCGGAGCCTTACATCCATAAGGGAAGTCTGAGCGACTAAACAGCTGCTATGTAGGAGCCCCGCCAGGCCCCACAACCCGCCGACAAGCGACAAGATTGTAGGACGACGACCAAAGGGTTGCGATGGCTAGGTCATCGCTAAAGGACAGAGGGGGTAAGGAAAAAGGTCCTGTATGAAGTATGGAAGGAGGCGGCAGGGTTGCCGGTCCTACTACACAACGAAGAAACTCTGTTTCAATATCGGCGCCATCCTAGACGGCAGAAGAATATCTATTCTTCAACCTAGGGTCTGCCATCCTAGGTGGCAGAAGAATGTCTATTCTTCAGCCTAGGGTCTGCGAGCACAGGACTAGTCTTCTAGACTGCAGGGGAGAAGGTGGCTGCATCATACAACTACTTTAAGTGCGGCCTAGGGAGGTCTTGCCTCCTATGCCGGCCACCGGCAAAGGACTGAATACTCTGATGTTATGTTAAAAACCCAAAGTCGGCTATCTGCCGGCCAAGGAAAAGAGACAGAAAACACTAGCCTAGTCAAGCCGGAGTGTCTACTCAATGGCAAGACCAAGATAGGGTTGTAGCCTATGGCTGCACTCAGAGGGAAGAAGGGATTACCCTTAAATCTCCACTGGAGACGAGTATCGATTTATATATTAATTCTAGGAGATATCTATCTCCGCCTGAATTGATAAAACGTTACACGAGGGTAAACCGGGAACATGTATGATAGTATACTAAAGTACCTAGGATAGTAGCCTAGTGCCAGGCGAGATTCGGTTACCTTAATCGCTGAAACTCTCTCGTATACGATCGATGAGGACGAGGAAATATATGCAAACAATATATCTTGCAAGTATAAATTTCCTAAATAGCTTCATATTTAATTGCTATTACATCTAGGAATGCATGAAGGTAAACTAAAGCGCGTAGGCTAGGAAGCCTAGCGCGGGCAAAGTTCGCTTACCTAAATCGCCAAAACTTAAAGAATACAATCGGCATAATATATAAATTCCTAGAATATATAACTGAATAGCTTCGTAAATATTCATGCTATTAAAACCGGGAAAGTTGTTCAGGCTAACTAAATAACACATGCGTTATGAATGACAGCGCCCATGGCGCCTCCGGTGAAGGCGAAGCTACAACTCTTGAAATTAATCTAATTTCACTGTGAGGCAGGAGCTAAAATTTATACACTGTAGAGATCAAATACTCAACTTTCCAGAGGCAGAAGAGGCTTGAGATTGCATGATAAATCCAAAAAAACCAAAGCGTAACGAGAGCAACAGGGAAAATCACCGTGCGAGACCGCTACAACTATAGGAATGCGCTGGGTTGACTACAGTGCTATCGTCAACCCAGCTCAATTTAGATACTCTATAGTAGTACGAGAAGAAGGGTACCTTGATAACGGCTCCCCTTCTTTTTGCCACTTTCCTCCTCAAAGCGAAAACGCTATTCGGGGTGAAGATCGCTATGTGTCGTATCAAGCATACGTCCCCTGATTATGCGATATCCTTAAGAGAAATTATAAGGATATTCGTGCCAAGAGTTAGAATTCTGGGGACCTAATGGTTAATTCTCTGGGAATATCACTGTAGCCAAATATCCCTTAGAAAGCTACCTATAGGAACCTTCCATCAGGATGACATGGCTTGAGCCCAAATATGTATACATACATACATATATATATATATATATATATATATATATATATATATATATATATATATATATATATATATATATATATATATATATATGTATATATATATACATATATATATATATATATATATATATATATATATATATATATATATATATATATATATATATATATACATATATATATATATATATATATATATATATATATATATATATATATATATATATATATATATATATATACTGTACATATATATATATATATATATATATATATATATATATATATATATATATATATATATATATATATATGTATATATATATATATATATATATATATATATATATATATATATATATATATATATATATACATATATATATATATATATATATATATATATATATATATATATATAGCCTATATAAATATATATATTTGGGCTCAAGCCATGACGTCCTGATGGAAGGTTCCTTTAGTAGCTTCCTAAGGGTATATATGACTACAGTGATATTCCCAGAGAATTAAACTAAAGGTTTCACAGAATTCTAATTTCTGACGCGAGTACCCTTAAGGTATACTCTCAAGGATATCGCATATAAATCAGGGGACGTAGTCTTGACACGCCACATGGTCATCTGCACCACGAATAGCCTTTACGCTTTGAGGGGGATACGTGGCAGAATTAGAAGGGGAGCCGCATCATGGTTACCCTAGTTCCCCTACTACTATTGAGTATCACAACAGCGCCAATTCCCATATGGCGGCCATTCCTTAATTTGTAGCGTCTCACTACGGTGGTGTTCCCTGTTGATCTGACATTTTCAATCGATTTCTAAGGATCTTTATGCATTCTACAGCTTCTTTCATCCTCTAGAAAGTTGCGTATTCATTTTTTACAATATATATATTTAGTTCCTACCTGACAATGAAATTAGTGTAATTTATTGTGATTTGGATCTATGCCGGTTACTGGTGCCGCCTTTGGCGCTGTCGTTCATTGGGCATGTGTTATTTAGTTAGTAGAACGACATTCCCGGTTTAAATAGCATTAATAAATTATTGTGAAAGCTATTTAGGCATTTTATACCTGTAAATATATTTATATGCATAATTTTCCTTTTTCTGTGTCGATCGTATATGTCAGAGTTTCGGTGATTTAGGTAACCGAGATCTCTCCTTGCCTAGGTAACCTAGCCTCGACAACATATACTTTCGTCATTTCCCCGGTTACCCTTGTGTATCGGTTATCATTCATCGGAGATTGGTATCTCTTGGAATTGTTATAGCCGTTACTTGTCTCGTATAGAGATTTAAGGGTAATCTCTCTTCCCTCTGAGAGTAGCCTTAGGCTACAACCCTTTTGCGTCGGCCTTAAATTTCTAATTTTGGCATGACTAGCCTAGGGTTTTCTGTTTCATCCCTTAACAGCAAAACCTCAGAGTATTTAGTCTTGTGTCGGCAGTTGGCCGGCAGGGTTGAATTGCATTCCCCTGCCGGCTGACCTGCCGGCATAGGAGGCTAACGCTCCCTAGGCTACACCTGAAGTGGTTGCATGATGCGCTCACCTACTCCCTGTGGCCTAGTAGACTAGTCCTATGCTTGCAGATCCTAGGCTGTAGAGTAGTATACTCCTGTGGCCAAGGATGGCGTGGCACTGGAACTCTGTTTCTCCCTTGTTGAGAGGAAACGGCATGGCTGCCGTTGCCTTAACTGTATTAGCAGCTCCTAAGCTGGAGAATAGAAGATTCTCCGGCCTCTTAGGATTGTGCCGATACTGAAACAGAGTTTCTTCAAGGTGTGTAGGTACGGCAACATTGCCGGCTCCTTCCACACCTCGTATAGGACCCTATCCCTCCCCCTCTGTTCTTTTACGATGGCCGAGCCATTGTCTTTCCTGAGCCGGCATCCTGCAACCTTACCATTGCCGGTGGGTTGCAGGAGCTGGCAAGACTCCCTCTCTTCAGCTGTTGTCCGGCTGCCGGCGACTAGGCCAGCTACAGGCAGCCATGATACTGCCGGCGACCATATGTCTTTCAAGCTGACGGCGGCTATGACGACTGCCAGCGGCGATGCACGCTGTTCTTAGCCATGCCATCTGTCGGCAGCCATGACGGCTGTCGGCGACTGGCGGCTTCCGGCGGCCATGACGGCTGTGGGTGGGAAGTCCCTTCTGTTACCAAGGTTCTTCAGTTCTCCCTTGGACTGCTGGCCAAAAGTTCTGTTGTCGGGGTATTGCTCTGGCCGGCAGTAGACTGGCCAGACTGGCACAGATAGGTACTGACTCAGTCGGCAGCATGCCGACTGAACTAGTGCTGCTGGAGGCTGGCCTGCAGTGGTAAGCCGGCAATAGTACTGTGGTTGGATGGAAGCCTGAATGCTACATTCTCCCATTCCATTTGAACCTTCTTTCCAGAAAAAGGCAGTAAAATTAGACTTTTACATCCTTAATTACTGTATACATACACAGTAATAGGTAGCCTTCACTCCATGCTTTCTCTCTCTCTCTCTCTTAGCTAGCATAATAGATGTTAGGCAAGAACTAGCTAATCCGGCAACATGCCGGCTGTACTACAGTATATGTCTATACAGGTAGTCAGTATATTTGCAGTATAGCATATATGGCAGATGGCAAACTAATGTATATATTACACTGGTAGTTATTTCCAATATATCTTAGGTATCCCTGCCCAAGTATTTGCTGAGCTCAATCCTATATTGATAGAATAAAATTTCTTCAATATTCTGATTTGAAATCAGTTTTCATTTACCCTACAATATTAAATTTCGTAAAGGGCTGGTGGTGTGACATCTCTAACCCTTAAAGGGTAGAGCCCTTATCCCTGAGTCTCCTTGATCAGGAAACTCCCTGATTTAATATTGTAAGGGAGTCCACAGCAAATAGATTGGGTGGGATACACAAATATATGTCTTTTATTTTCCTAGTTCAGTTGGCCGCCAGATGGACCGTGCCGTTAGATGCTTGCCACATAGGCAGCACACTGGCTGAACTACATTATATAGAATTATACAGTAGCCAGTAATTTGCAGTATAGTATTTACTGCAAACAGAAAACTATAGTATGATTATACAGTAGTTATTCTACATATCTTGGGTACCCTTGTGCGAGCTTCTGCTGGTAACGCTCCTATATCGAAAGAATGGTATTCCTTCGATACTCTGATTAAGAAATCAGTCCTCCTTACCTCAGTGTTAAGTATAGAAAGGGACAGTGCCTTGTACACTTCTCTACACCTAGGTGTTAGAACCCCTTTTAGTTGGAATTCCCCTGTTGGAGGAATCTACTTATAATTAATACTGAGGGGAGGTAACAGCATTTGCTTGCAAGGGATACACAGGTACTGTATGTGTCTCCCACTATCCCTTTATAGCTTCCTGTCCTAAGCCATTTTGTCAAAAAATGACTTTTGCATATTGTTTATCAGTGTGATAATCTATTGAATACTCATTTCTGTTCTCCTTTCTTTACAGGAGGAACACCAGATGATGTGTCACAGTCTTCAGCAGGATTAAGAGTGAGTATTTTCACGGACATAATACATGCAGGTTTCATGCCCCCCGCAATATTATCTCCGAATCCCCAACCCCTTCTGAGACCCTCCGGCCAGTAAGTAGGCCGGACCTTATTGTCCGAAGGTCTAAAAAATCCCAAGTTAATAGAGTCTAGGGATACAGCTCGTAACAACTTACGCAATTGAGTGTGAGGTTTCTACAATCTCTCCGGAACCATACCTACCGATATTACAGCTGCCTCAAAGTACGACATCCTGTCCCTTATCCTTCCTTTCTCCACTCTAGTTCGAGGGGAGGAAGTGGGGATAGGGGTACCGCCCCCCGCCTCGCTGCCATTGCAAACACGATGGCAGTCTCCAGCTGTCGAACTACGGTTGGTTTGGTTTCAGGTGTTGTCTAAAACAAAAAGGCACAGTTCAGTTAAGAACTCGCGAAAACACGGAAACTCTACGGAAATTGGACCGAAGATTTCACTTATTCGTTGTTGTGACTGGCAAATTGGTGATCCTTTCACTGGCTCTTAGTGATATCGACGACGGCAGTCATTGATTCACTGTCACATCTGACTCTGCCGCCGAGAGCCGGCAGTGTATGCCCTTGGTCATCACCCACTCAATGGCTGGGTTGGTGTGCCTTCAGTCGGTAGCCCGCCAACAACCGGCGGACTGCTCACAGCCCGAGGGGTCGCCGATGATTCGGCGGGCTGTCGGCTATGCGTAAGGTTTCACCACAACCCAGTCACATTGAATGTTGGCTAGGATGGTGTGCCTTCTGTCGGCGACCCACTGGCGACATGCCGGAGAACTGCTAGCCATATCGGTACTGAAGTACTGTGCCAGTTGACTTATCCCCAAGTACTAGCCTTGACGGTAGTGTCGGTAATGCCGGTTGTATAGGTGTATACAATACCCTCTACATCTGTAGTATAGAATCATACCACAGACAGAAATCTAAGGTACATAACTATACAATAGAATAGTTTTCCAATATACTCTGTGCATCTAAGCACAATCTCTTGCTGAGACCTACCTGAATTGGGGACTGAATTCCACTGTTTCTTACGCTGACTCTTCATCAGTCTCTTTGATTCTCATTATTAATTCCCTTGATGTAGGCGCTGTTTACGCTACTCTATCCCTATGGGCTAGAATCTTCCATTGCAACCCCCCCCCACCCTTAAAGAGGATGCCCTAGAATCAATAGTTAGGAAGGTCGCAGCAATTGGCTGGTGGGATTCACATGTATGTGTCTCTCCTACTCTTTTTCAGTGTACTTATCCTAAGCTTTATACAATAGAAAGGAATCTTCTATTACAGTGAAACACGACACTGGGAAGCTGATATCTTACAACGTCTGGAGTAGAGACCTCTTTCCAAACGAGATAGTTGGAAAGATGAATAGGGAGGCCACCACGGAGAACAAGGGCTTCTCCAATAGTGGTGCATCCTTTCAGAAAGAAAGTCCTCTTCAGTGGTGGGTCTCCAACCTAAAAGGAAGACAGAAAAGTTTATTAGTTCTCCTTGGGATGTTCATCAGCATTCCACAGTCATAATGACCGTCATACCACAGGCAAACGGTCAGATATGTAATCCTTCTGATCATGCGAAGCAAACAAATGCTTCTGGTAGGAGGAAGGTTCCTTCAGGATCGCTGGACCTTTGATCCTTGGGTCCAAGGCCTAATCAAGATGGGACTAGAATGGAAATAGACATACCTCCACCATCGTTTCCTCAACTCTTCCTACATTCCAAAACCCTCCTGGAAGAGTATACCTTAGAGCTCTAGAGCATACCAGCAGTAAGGAAAGTACAGTCCATCGATTTCCAGGGAAGGCTGTTTGGTGTTCACGAGAAGGACTCAAGAAAACTGAGTCATTCTGGACTTGTCGCCACTCAACAAGTTCAAATAAAATAGCAAGTTCAGAATGTTAATCCTTCTGAACATAAGGACCTTATTCAATAAGGGGTGTTCACAGTCTGGTCAGACCTGAAAGATGTCTATTGGCAACTTCCAGTCAGTCACCCCCTCCCCTCCTACCTAGGGTCCAAGTTACAGAAGATAACATATATCCTAGACAAGATTCTCGTCGGACTAGATTCAGTCCTAGGTATCTTTACGGAATTAGTAGACAGTCAAGCAAAACCAAGCCTAGATATAGTTCAGGCAACAACGGACTTGGACGACAGGCTGAGGTGGGCAGCACCCGATGTGGCTGGTCTATCAGCATCCATGGAAATGATCCGGCCCCCGGAACATCGGGGATGCAAGATAGCTTCAAGAAGTCTCGATTCTCTCCAGCTCAGGGGCTTCAATGTTTTAAAAAACCATTGAAACCTGTGGTCACCCCAACTCTCCTTTCCCTTGAGGATGTAAAAGGAGATCGCAAGGTCGGTCAAGAGACTATGGTAATCAGTCAGGATTCCAAGATGCTAACAGGGAAGAGTTTTGAACTCTCTCCAGTTTACGATAATGACAGACCCAGTGCTAAGAGCACAGCTGTAAGATGCGTTAAGAGGCTGGAGAAGATACGCATCAAACGCTCGAAGAGATCTAAAAGGACCGATTATGGTCGTTCCTTCTTCGCTTACCCTGCAATGACCAAAGGCCAAAAGGCCGTAGGCCATGTTAGCCCTGTAATGGGTGGGGAAACTCTCTTCACGCAGATCAGACCTCCTCAGGCTGATCTGGGGCATCGAAGCGATAATGAGGTGTCGAAACTGTCGAGGATAAGGGACGTCTCATTTAATTAGGTGATGTTAGCCATCCTTTCCCTAAAGGAATGGCACCTATCTGCAGCTCTTGTATAAATGATCCGCAAGGTGACCGCGGATGCTCTTCACGGGCTCAAGCCGATAGAGTTGGAATGGTCCGCGGACGCAGACCTATTCTCTCCCAGATGGGAACAAGTCCCCGAGCTGCAGATTGATCTCTTCATCATGAGTGTCATCAAGATACTACCTCGATATATAGCCCCATACGAGGATCCTCTAGTGGAGATAACAGACATCATGTCTCTAGAGTAGAAGGGATGGACTAAGGAATTCCTGTTCAGCCCATCCAGTCTCCTGCGGAAGGCCCTTAACATGTTGAGACCCCTCCAGGGAAGAGGGGCTCTGTTGGCTCCCAAGTAGCCCAAGAGCACCCCGTTCCCTGTAATGAAGGAACTGAGGCTGAGGCTAGTCCTAGTTCTGCACCTAGGATTTTCCAGGAGGTTCAGAAGTTTTCTGCATTCGATTTATCACAGAGCACCCAATCCCTTCATCTTATGAATTTCTTGCCCTAACGGTCAGGAAAAGATTTGGGATCTCAGAAGGCAATATAGAATTTTTAGAAGAATACAAGTCTAGTCAACTAGAAGACAATACGAGTCTTCTTGGGAAAAGTAGGTTGCTTTGTTAAAGCAAAAGGACCGAAAGGAATCTCATGATCTTCTGCCTGTCCTCTGTCCATCTTTATAATCAAGGTCTGGCTGCCAATAGCACGATGGTCTTTGAGAAAGGAGGCAGTACATCCTTGGATACTGTGAGAAGATTGGTTCCTCAGTCCTGTCCCCATGTGAACCCTTGAGTAAGCACCAAGAGTATGACAAGCTTTGCGAGAGAGGTCGCTTGCTTGGATCTTTGGATCCATGGACCAATATCTACGTGCAAGTCAGCCTTGACTAGACCTCTTCTATATGCCCTTTAAGTGGATCTGACAAATGAAATATTTAATAAGATTCCGAAGACATGTGCAGGCTTAGGCCTGCAGCACCACCAAAGCCCATCTCATGGTCTTTGGACAAGGTCCTACATTATGCCTCACCTGTGAACAATGAAGATTGTCCCCTCAAGGATCTAACCCAAAAGGTTATTTTTCTGTTCGCTATAGCCTCCAGGGCTAGAGTTAGTGAAATAGTGGCCCTATCTGGAGATAAGGGCCACATTCAGTTCACAGAAGTGGGAGAACTGAATGTCTTTCCTGATCCAACCTTTCTCGCTAAGGACGAGCTACCCACTAAGAGGTGGGGTTCCTGGAGAATCTGCCCTCTGAAGTAAGATGTCTCTCTATGTCTGCTAGTGTGCCTAAGGTCTATCTTCGTAGAACTTCGGACTTCGGGAGAAAACAGCTCTTTACAGGAGAAACCTCTGGATCAAATTATCCCTAACAACTGAGGGCGAAGCTCACCTACCTTATCCGCGGATCGGATCCTGACAGTACTCCTGCAGGTAGTGATCCGAGAAAAATTGCTTCATCACTGATCTTTTCAGTATGTGGACTTGAGCCTCTTCGCTCATTTACTGGACGGAGGTCGTCTAGAGTGTCTTACAGACAATATCCTAAGCAAGTCTATGAATTGAAGCATTATGTGGTGGCGGCAGGTGGTATTTTGGACCTGTCGTCTAGCTCTGCGATGAACAGTCAATTGATTGGGACTATCAATTAAAAGGAGAAAGGGCCAGCATTTTTCGTGTTACCTCCCTTTGAATAAGTGTTGCCAAGGTAACACCAAATCTGTTCAGAATCTCAGGTGTGAAATTATACACATAACACTAGTGCCGTGTGTACATAGTACACAGTGTTGATAGACTATATCATGTACAGAAATTATAAAGAGAAATTTTATTAAAAGAGCTTTTCTTCAGTCTGAGAGTGGCACTCATCATTTCTTCCCCTTTCAAAAAAGGGAACATTAATTTCTCTATATGTCTCTTGTATAATTCCCTTATCATGCTATATTCATTTAGCATTTAGTCATTTATTAGAAATAAATGTCTATTAAAATGCAGTTGCGTCCTAATTCGCCCGACAATTGCATGTTTAAGATGCCACAGTTCCTTGACTTACTCATGTAAGTATTTCTCATATCATTGTATGCTTACAAACAACGATAGGAACACTGAAATTGGTTCGGCAATATATACAAACCTTGAGACCGTTTGTATTCTCAGTGTATACTTATGTTTGTTCATACAATATATGCTACCTTAGGGCACCTTTTCTACCGTCTAAAATGACTCTTCCCTGCAGGGGGCAGGAAGCACTAACATTGTTAGGCTTAGTGATAATGATGGATAACGGTAACGTCATTTGTCTCAATTGGCCCTTTTGGCCGTAGAAATATTGTCCCAAGGTTAAGGCACTGATGAAAATCCAAAGATACATTAATTCTCTGGTATGCTTCCATCAGGACGTCATGGCTTGAGCCCAAAAAACGGATTTTGAGCGAAGCGAAAAATCTATTTTTGGGCGAGATGGCCATGACGTCCTGATGGACCCACCCTTCTTTTCTAAAGAAAAGATGTTCACAGCTTCCCTCCTAAACTACTGTATCTTTAGCATCATGCTGGACGCTACAAGGAATAACCGCCATATGGGAATTGGCGCGGTTGTGATACTCAATAGTAGTAGGGGAACTAGGGTAACCTTGATGCGGCTCCCCTTCTAATTCTGCCACGTATCCCCTCAAAGCGTAAAAGCTATTCGTGGTGCAGATTGCCATGTGGCGTATCAAGAATACGTCCCCTGATATTATGCGATATCCTTGAGAGTATACCTTAAGGGTACTAGCGCCAGAAGTTAGAATTCTGTGAAACCTTTACAGTAGTTTAATTCTCTGGGAATATCACTGTAGTCATATATACCCTTAGGAAGCTACTTGCCCGGGTGTTTGCTGAGACCAATCCTATATTGAAAGAATAGAATTTCTTCAATATTCTGATTAGAAATCAGTTTTCATATTACCCTATAATATTAAATATTTTAAAAGGCTGGTGGTATTACACTTCTAACCCTAAAAGGTTAGAACCCTTATCCTTGAGTTTCCCTGATCAGGAAACTCTATGATTTAAAATTGTAAGGGAGGTCACAGCAAATGGGCTGGGTAGGATACACAAATATGTGTCTTTTATATTTCCTAGTCCAGTCGGCGTCATGCCGGCTAGACCGTGCCGTCAGATGCTTGCCACAACGGCAGCACACTGGCTGAACTACATTATATATAATTATACAGTAGTCAGTATTTTGCAATATAGTATATACTGCAAACAGAAAACTATAGTATGATTATACAGTAGTTAGTTTCTAACATATTTTGGGTACCCTTTTGCGGGCTTCTGCTGGGACCGTTCCTATATTGAAAGAATAGAATTCCTTCAATACTCTGATTAGAAATCAGTCATCCTTACCCCACAGTGTTAAGAATAAAAAGGGGCAGTGACTAGTACACTTCTCTACCCCTAGGGGTTAGAACCCTTTCATTAGAGTTCCTTGATAGAGGAATCTCCTTATAGTTAATACTGAGGGGAGGTAACAGCATTTGCTTGCAGGGGATACACAAGTATGTATCTCCCACTATCACTTTCTAGCTTACTATCCTAAGCTATTTTAGTAAAAGATGACTTTTCCTTATTGCTTATCAGTGAGATAATCAATTGTATACTCATTCTGCTTTCCTTTCTTTACAGGAGGAACCCCAGATGATATGTGATGCAGTCTTCGGCAATATCAAGAGTAAGTGTTTTTATGGTCATAATACATGCAAGTTACATACCCCCTGCTATATCATTTCCGAATCCCTGCATTATTGGAACCGTCAAGTTTGCAATGTATGTCGTATCTTAATGTCCGAAGGTTTCGAGAATCCCAAGTCGATAGAGTCTAGGGATGTAGCTCGTACCAATCTACGCAACTGGGCGAGAGGTTTCCAGAAAATCTCTCCAGGACCATACCTACCTAATGATAGGATGCGTAGCCTACTATTCCCGAAATAAAGTAAGGAAATAGTGGTGCCCAAGGCACGATTCACACCTCCCTGTGGCCAGATAGCCTTTGGGACGGGGGGCAGGAAGCCCGCACGGGTAGATGTGGATAATGTCATGTTGGAATTGCTTCCGTCTGTGCCGGCTCTAGAGCCATTAACATCGACATCTTCACCCTCCACCCCTCTATTAGACGAAATGGACCAATTATGGGCCCAGATGAAAGGTCTAATAGAAAACTTTCGCAAACAAGGTGAAATGGAGGAAGCGAAATGCAAGATAGAACTCTGTGAAGCTCCACTTGTCGCTCCCCAAGGGTCATACAAGCGACCCAGAGACCAAGACCTTCCAACATGCTCCAAAACCAATCCCTGGAGGTTTGCGGAGCTTATGCCGATTGTAAACGGCAAACTGTACATCTCAGAGAAGATGGGTGCTGTTCCTTTAGACAAAATCCAGTTTTGGCCAAGCTTTGGCGCTTTCCCTAATTGCTTCATTCGACTGAGACATGAACCAATATCAAGAAAAGAAACGGAACTGAAGGAGGTCATGATTCTCGACCATGACAAGGCACAGGCTATCTTGTCAAGTAGCCTGAGAAAGGCGGGTTACTCAGTGTCAAAAGTCTTCACACTAAATAACAGACACCCTTCCTTTCTTGCTCCTGCTTCAATATCATTCCCCTTTACATGGAAGGCATTTAAATCTGTTGCCAAGGCAGTGGAGGCAGGTAGACCATGTCCTGCACTTGAGGAGTGCAAACCTCTGTCACTAGCCTTTCCCAGGCAGGAGAAGGATTGGAAGGAAGTCCACTTAGCCTTTTCAGTAGGAAGTCTAGACACGGATGTCGCTAGACGACAGTTTAGTGGGAATCTCCCTAAACTATCCGAGTTTCTTTTGGATAAGGAACAAGAGACAAAGGAGAGACTTGCAGTCTCCCTATCTCTACAAAACTGCATAGAGTTGTGTTCAACCCACCAAAGTACCCTAGACATGCTCATGGTCTTGGCCAAAATGCATATGGCCACCTTAGTAAAAGACCTTTATGCCTTTAAGAAGGCTAGGAGAGCCTATAGAGAGTTTGTGTTCGCTGCCGTAACAGTGAAACACGAAACCAGGAAGCTGATATCTTCCAACATCTCGGGTAGGGACCTCATTCCAAATGAGGTAGTTAGAAAGGTGATTAAGAAGGCCACCATGGAGAACATAGGACTTCTCCAAAAGTGGGGTGTCTTTTCAAAGAGAAAGTCTTTCACGGTTGTGGGTCCCCAACCTAAAAGAAAAACGGAAAAGTCTGGAAATATTCCTCGGGATGTTCAACATCCCACAGTTGCAATGACCGCGGTGCCACAGGCAAGCGGTCGAATAGGTAAACCTTCTGATCAAGCGAAGCAAAGAGACGCTTCTGGTAAGAGGAAGGTTCCTTCAGGATCGCTAGACCTTCGATCCTTGGGTCCAAGGCCTAATCAAGATGGGACTAGGATGGAGGATAGACACGCCTTCGCCATCATTTCCTCAACTCTTCCTACACTCCAAAACCCTCCTGGAAGAGTATACATTAGAGCTCTAGAGCATATAGGTGGTAAGGAAAGTACAGTCCATCGAATTCCAGGGAAAGCTGTTTGGTGTTCACGAGAAGGACTCAAGAAAACTCAGAGTCATTCTGGACTTGTTACCACTCAACAAGTTCAAATAAAACAGCAAGTTCAGAATGTTAATCCTTCTGAACATAAGGACCCTGTTTCAAAAAGGGGTGTTTGCAGTCTTGTCAGACCTGAAAGATGTCTATTGGCAACTTCCAGTCAGTCACCCCCTCTCCTCCTACCTAGGATTTGAGTTACAGAGGACAATGTATGTCCTAGGAAAGATACTTGTCAGACTAAACACAGTCCTAAGCATCTTCACAGGATTAGCAGACGCAGTCACGCAAAAACCAAGCCTAGAAATGGTTCAGGCAACAATGTACCTGGACGAAAGGCTGGGGTGGGCAGCACCCAAAGTGGCTGGTCTATGAGCATCCAAGGAAGTGATCCGGTTCCCAGAACATCGGGGATGCAAGATAAGCTTCATGAAGTCTCGATTCTCTCCAGCTCAAAGGCTTCAATGATTAAAAAAACCATTGAAACCTGTGGTCACACCAACTCTCCTTTTCTTTGGGGGTGTAAAAGAAGATCGCAGGGTCGGTCATGAGACTTTAGTAATCATTCAGGATTCCAAGATGCTAACAGGGAGGAGTTCTGAACTCTCTCCAGTTCGCAATAGTGACAGACCCAGTGCTAAGAGCACAGGTGAAAGATGCGTTAAGAGTCTGGAGAAGATATGCATCAAATGCTCGAAGAGATCTAAAATGACCGATATCGGTCATCCCTTAATCGCTTCCCTAGCAACGGTCAAAGGCCAAAAGTCCAAAGACCATGTTGGTCCTGTCATGGGTGGGGAAACTCTCTCCATGCAGATCAGAACTTCTAAGGCTGATCTGGGACACCGAAGCGATAATGAGACATCAGAATCGACAATGCTGGAGAATGTCTTATACAGTCTGGGTGACGTTAACCATCCCTTACCTAAAGGGATGGCACCTGTCAGCAGTTCATATACAACCGATCCGCAATGTGACAGTGGATGCTCTACTCGGGCTCAAGCCGATAGAGTTAGAATGGTCCACAGACGCAGACCTATTCTCTCCCAGATGGGAACAAGTCCCCGAGCTGCATATCGACCTCTTCATCATGAGTGTCTTCAAGAAACTACCTCGATATGTAGCCCCATACAAGGATCTTCTAGTGGAGATAACAGACATCATGTCTCTAGTATAGAAAGGATGGACTCAGGAATTCCTGTTCCTCCCATCCAATCTCCTGCTGAAGGTCCTCAACATGCTGAGATCCTTCCAGGGAGGAGTGGCTCTGTTGGCTCCCAAGTAGCCAAAGAGCAACTGGTTCCCTTTAGTGAAGGAACTGAAGCTGAGGCTGGCCCTAGTTCTGAACCCAGAACTATCTTAAAAGGTTCAGAAGTTAATGGCCTTCAATTTATCACAGAGAGCCCGAACCCTTCATTTCATGATTTTCTTGCCCTAGCGGTTAGGAAAAGATTTGGGATTTCAGAAGGCAATATAGAATTCTTAGAAGAATACACGTCTAAGTCAACTAGAAGACAATATGAGTCTTCTTGGAAAAAGTGGGTTCCTTTTGTTAAAGCAAAAGGACCAAAAGAAATTTCAATGATCTTCTGTCTGTCCTTCTTTGTTCACCTTCATAATCAAGGTCCGGCGGCCAACACGATAACTACGTGCAAGTCAGCCTTGACTAGACCTCTTCTATATGCCTTTCAATTGGATCTGGCGAATGAAATCTTTAATAAGATTCCGAAGGCATGTGCAAGGCTTAGGCCTGCAGCACCACCAAAGCCCATCTCATGGTCTCTGGACAAGGTACTACATTATGCCTCATCTGTGAACAATGAAGATTGTTCCCTCAAGGATTTAACCCAGAAGGTTATTTTTCTGTTTGCTATAGCCTCCGGGGCTAGAGTTAGTGAAATAGTGGCCCTATCAAGATATGAGGGCCACATTCAGTTCACAGAAGCGGGAGAACTGAATCTCTTTCCCGATCCAACCTTTCTCGCTAAGAATGAGCTACCCACTAAGAGGTGGGGTCCCTGGAGAATCTGCCCTCTGAAAGATGTCTCTCTATGTCCTGTAGAGTGTCTAAAGGTCTATCTTCGTAGAACTTCAGATTTCAGGGGAGGACAGCTCTTTAAAGGAGAAACCTGTGGGTCAAACTTATCCTTAAAACAACTGAGGGCGAATCTCACCTACTTTATTTGCAGAGCAGATCCTGACAGTGCTCCCGCAGGTCATGATCCGAGAAAAATTGCTTCATCACTGAACTTTTTTCAGTATATGGACTTTGAGCCTCTTCGCTCATATACTGGATGGAAATCGTCCAGGGTGTTCTACAAACACTATGCTAGGCAGGTCCATGAACTGAAGCATTGTGGTGACGGCAGGTAGTGTATTAAAACCTGTCGTCTAATTCTGCGATGAACAGTTAATTGATTGGGACTGTCAATTAAAGGGAGAAGGGGTCAGCATTTTTAGTTTGACCCCCTTTTGAATGAGTGTTACCATGGTGACACTAACTCTGTTCAAAATCTCAGGTGTGGAATTATACAGATAGCACTAGAGCCGTGTGTACGTAGTACAGTGTTGAGAGAATATAACAGGTACAGAAATTATGAAGAGAAATTTTATTAAAAACTTTTCTTCAGTCTGAGAGTGGCACCCATCATTACTTCCCTTTCCAAAAAAGGAAAATAATTTCTGTATATGTTGCATGTATAATTCCTTTATCATGCTACATTCGTTTCACTAGTGATTCATTTAGTCATTTATTAGAAACAAATGTCTATTATAATGTAATTGCGTCCTAATTCGCCCGACAATTGCATGTTTAAGATGCCAGAGTTCTTTGACTTACTCATGTAAGTATACTTCATATCATTGTATGCTTACAAACAATGGATGTAATGGACACTGATATTGGTTTGGTAATATATACAAACCTTGAGACTGTTTGTATACTCAGTGTATACTTATGTTTGTTCATACAATATATGCTAACCTTGAGACTCCTTTTCTACTGTCTAGAATGACTCTTCCCTGTAGGAGGCAGGCAGCACAAACATCGTTTATGATTAGTGATCATGACGGATAACGGTAACGTCATTTGTCTCAAATGGTCCAAATGACCATAGAAATAGTGTCCCAAGGTTAAGGCACCTATGAAAATCCACAGATACATTAATGCTCTGGTATGCTTCCATCAAGACAACATGTCTTGAGCCCAAAAAACGCATTTTGAGCGAGGCGAAAAATCTATTTTTGGGTGAGATAGCCATGTCGTCTTGATGGACTTATCCTTCTTTTCTAAAAGAAAATATCTTCACAGTATCCCTCCCGAATCTACTGTATCTGTAGCACCATGCTCAATCCTACAAGGAATGTCCGCCATCTTGGATATGGCGCTGTTGTGATACTCAATAGTAGTATGGGAACTAGGGTAACCTTGATACGGCTCCCCTTCTAATTCTGCCACTTTCCCCCTCGAAGCGAAAACGCTATTCGGGGTGCAGATTGCTATGTGGCGTGTCAAGAATACGTCCCCTGATATTATGCGATATCCTTGAGAGAAAATTTAAGGATATTCGCGCCAGGAGTTAGAATTCTGGAGACCTAAAGGTAAAATTCTCTGGGAATATCACTGTAGTACATATATCCCTTAAGAAGCTACTAATAGGAACTTCCATCAAGACATGGCTATCTCACCCAAAAATAGATTTTCCGTTTTATATATATATATATATATATATATATATATATATATATATATATATATATATATATATATATATATATATATTTGGGCTTAGGCCATGTCGTCGTGATGGAAGTTCCTTCAAAGGTAGCTTCCTAGGTATATTTGACTACAGTGATATATCCCAGAGAATTTACCAAAGGTATCCAGAATTCTAACTCCTGGAGCGAATATCCCTTAAAATTTTACGAAGGGATATCGCGTAATATCAGAGGACGTATTCTTGACAAGTCTCATGGCTATCTACACCCCCAATAGAGCTTTCACTATGAGGGGAAAGAGAGGCAAGAATAGGGTGAGTCATTCCAGAGACATCGCTCTCGACGAGTCACTACTGCTCTGCAAATAGTGCGCCTGTCCGCCACCGCGAGGCGCCACCATTCTTTCGCTTGTAGCTTCGATAGACCGGTGTTTTTCCCAGTTCTCTCGCACTATTTTGGAGTTTTTTGGAGTTTATGATGTCTTCCCCAGCCTCATCATCTTCTGGAAAGTTAATTAATATCTTTATCTTGTGTAAATGTAAGCTCTTGCCAGTTTTGCTTTTCGATTGAGATCGTAATTAACGTAACAAGAGCTGTTGCCAGCCGGATGGCGTCAGTGACGCGGTCGTTCTTCTGTTCATTTAGTTAGCCAGAACGACCCTTTCCTGGCATTTATACGCTTTAATAACTTTAGCTATTTAGATATTAGCTTGGGATTTTTATACAGTGGTACCTCTACATACGAATTTAATCCGTTCCAGAACCAACTTCGGATGTAGAAACTGTTCGGATGTCGAAACGAATTTTCCCATAAGAATACATTGAAATAGGATTAATCCGTGGTTGAGCCCAAAAACCTATGATAACTTCTTAATAAACTACTACACATAATTTCCCATGAGAATAATGCACACTAAATTAGATAATAGACATGTAAAAAAGAAGAATTAGCAAAAAATTATAAATAAGAAACGGGTTTTTAGCGTCACTTTACCTTAGAAACTCCAGCGCAGGTGTTGTTGGTCTTGCTGCGCAGAGAGGAGACAGACGGGCGGCGAGGAGGTAGAGAGGTTAACTACGATAAATGTACACTACTGTAACTTATTCTAACTTACACTAAGTGAAATTTAACATAACTTAGCAGCTTATCTTTTTTTTTTATATTTTATATTTTTTTTTTACATTTTCTTTTTTTCTTTTTGATGATTAATTTTAATCACTTTCACTCTCTACACTTAAAATTGATTGAATTTCTTTCGCTTCACTCTTTGCCGTTTTCTTTGTTTCACTTTCTTCCGCTTCACTCTTTGCCGTTTTCTTCGAATCACTTACATCCTCTTCATCACGAGTTCGCTTCGTAGTTTTTTTAAAGAAATTATCGATAGATAGTTGCTTGGTACGGCTTTTCAGAATGTTTCGAAAGTGAGTTAGGCAAACATCATCGAACTGCGAAATTACACGACAAACCTGCAATTTTTTTGGGTGGTATTTGTCGATGAAGTCGACCACGTCTTGATATTTTCCTAACACTTCTTTTATATGCGCCGAACCTAACACATGTTCTACCTCCTCGCTCCCTTCCTCGTCATCACTCATGTGCTCAGACATAGCATGGAGTTCCTTGAGCTCCTCTGTGGTAAGTTCTTCGGGATGTTCGGCGACGAGTTCCGTAACGTCATCTGCGTCGACCTCCAGACCCATGGACTTACCAAGGGAGACGATTTCCTCTACGTCTTCCACTGCACCCACCACGGGATCAGGTTCGGGGTCAAAACCTTCGAAATCTCGGGAAGAAACTGCATCAGCCCACAGCTTCTTCCAGGCAGAATTGAGGGTCCGTCGAGTTAATCCCACCCAAGCCTGATCTATGATCTTCAAGCAGTGCACGACGTTGAAATGGCTCCTCCAAATTTCACGCAAAGTTAAGTTGGTGCTTTGCGTGACATTAAAGCACTGCTTAAATAAGTGCTTGGTGTACAGCTTCTTAAAATTAGAGATGACTTGCTGGTCCATGGGCTGGAAGATAGAGGTGGTATTCGGTGAAAGATACAGCACCTTTATGAACTTAAATTCATCGAAGATATCATCTTCAAGTCGGGGGGGGGAGGGGGGTGAGCAGGTGCATTGTCAGGGCATAGCAGGCACTTTAAAGGCCTTTTCTGTTCATGAAGATACTTCTTCACAGAAGGGCCGAAAACTTGGTTAACCCATTGCACAAAGAACTGCCTAGTGACCCAGGCCTTCAAGTTGGATCGCCAGAAAACATGAAGCTGGTCCTTATCCACGTTGTGTGCCTTAAAGGCCCTAGGGCAAGAGTCAACTGATCCTTCATTGGCTTATGCCCAGGCAATTTCTTCTCTTCGGCAGTGATGTAGGTTCGACTGGGCATCTTCTTCCAAAACAGCCCGGTTTCATCACAATTAAACACTTGCTGCTCTACGTCGCCTTCTTCCAGCATGATCCTTTCGAAGTTCTTGACAAAGTCAGCTGCAGCCTTTGTGTCCGCACTAGCAGCCTCTCTGTGGCGAACAACTGAATGAATCCCGGACCGTTTCTTAAATTTCTCAAACCAGCCACGAGATGCCTTGAAATCATCTGAGGAAGGTTCGGTTGAACTCTCCCCAGCATCACCCCCAGAGCTCTCCTCCTTCAAGTCCGTAAAGATGGCGTGCGCCTTCTCGCAGATGACTTTTTTGGTGATGGTGTCGCCAATGATCTCTCTGTCCTTGATCCACACTAGCAGAAGTCGTTCCATCTCTTCTATGATAGGGCTATGGCGTTTTGAAATAATGGTGATCCCCTTAGAAGGTTTCACTGCTTTAATAGCTTCCTTCTGTTTCAGAATTGTCGAGATCGTCAACATATTACGGCCATACTGTTTAGCAAGTTCACTCACTCATGTTTTTCAATAATTTCCTGCTTTACGTCTAAAGAAAGCATTTCCTTCTTCCTTTTCTCACCACTACCAGTACCACTTGCAAAACTAAGCTTTTTAGGACCCATACTTTACGTAAATTACCGTAAAAGGATGCACGTAAAAAATCACGATTAAAACACAGTTAATAGCAGAACGCACAGGGCACAACCACAAGAAGCCAACGAGAACAGAGGACTGACCCGAGCCGCGCTAATTGAGAGTCCCTCCGAGGTCGAAGTGCTGCCTTCTATCGGCGGAAATAAAAAAAACTTCAGGCGCTATGAGCACCGACTACGCGTATGAGTATTGTTTACTTCGGGTGTCGAAAAAAAAATTCAGGTGTAGAGTAGGAGCGTGTTCGAATTGTACTTCACGTGTCGAAAAATTCGGATACAACCGGTACGACGAAAATTGCTTACTTCGTGTGTCGAAATAAAATTCGGGTGTAAAGTCAAAAATTTGCTCGAATTTTACTTTGGATGTTGGAAAATTCGGATGTAGATACGTTCGGATGTAGAGGTTCCACTGTATTATGTCTTTGTTGTCGTGAATTTGGCTATTCTGAACGAGCCTCACGAGTGCTAGGCTTCCTAGCCTAGGCACCCTCATACTTCATGCATGATATAACCTTCCTGGTAGAGTTGTATTGAAGCACAGGCATTATTTAACACTTGTATGATATTACTTAATTATGCTTTCCTCTTCCAAGATAGTATACAGAGTTTCGGTGATCGATTCTCAATGCTCCTAGGCTACTAGCCTAGGGGCTTTAGTATACTTTCATACATGTCCTCATTGCTCTTGTATTGTCTTTTAAGGGGAGACTGACCCCTCCTATACCTTTTAAGTCGATACCAATCTCCTAGGGTTCTTGTAGGACTGGCCTGAGGCTCCCCGTCGGCTGCCGGCGGGTATCCTCATATTCTTTAGAGTGTTCATCGGTCCTCCCTTGGACTGCCTTCCATTATCCCTGATGACTGGGATATGGTTGGGTGGAAGCCGAAATTTAATTCCCCCTTCCACTTGAACCCTCATTCTGGATGCAGGCCGGCAAGGCTGAACCCTTGCCTTCCTCCATCCTTACTTTCTCTCGTACTTTCATACTGGGCCAAAAATATTGGACATTCGGGTACCGACTGCCGGCCGCTGAGTAGCCGGCTGGCAGCCGGCCGGCAGCCGGCCACCCAATCCTGGTCCTCTGCCGCCGACTGCCTTGGGTCCCCTTGATGGAAGGATCCTCGGCTGCCGGCCGGCAGAGCCACCGCCGGCCAGCAGATCCATGAGACCCCCGGCAGCCGGCAGAGCCGTTGCCGGCAGAGACCGCCGGCAGCCAGCAGATAATACTTGCCTTCAATAGCCAAGAATGGGCCGGCATGTGCCGGCTTGCCCGGCAGACGCCGGCAGGCTCGGCAGGTGCCGGCAGGCCTGACAAGTCTGACAACTTGTTGCCAAACAGTCATTGTTGTAGCCCAAAGTTTTTCAAACCTACAAGGTGCTTCATGGGCAGCCTATTGTGAGACCATCACGTATAAGAGAGCGATTCTCTCTTCCTTTAATGGTTATGATCCATTATTGTCCTTAATCCCCATTATTGAAACTGGAAGATTGTGTTAAGATACACTGATATCATAGGATATCATCTTCCCCTAAAGATTCTTAAGAATTCTGTTTTCAATATTGGAGGAGGTCATAGCAATTGGCTGGACAGGAAACACATGTAGGTGTCTTTCCTACTTATAGCTTACCCTATCCAAGCTAATATAACATATTATGTATGTTGAAATTTGAGAATTTCACCGAATACTAATAGACTTTTCCTTTCTTTACAGGAGGAGCATCCCGAGCGCGGGAATAGTTTTTGCCGGGTCCGCAGTAAGAACTTCTGCGGCCATGACATGTGCAGGGCCCATGCTTGCTGTGCTGTCACCAAGGGGGCTCTCAAGTATTGGGACCCGCAGGTATGTATCGTTTGTACTAACCTAGTAACAGAGGCTTTTGATGACCAAAAGTCAACTGAGTCAAGGGACGCAGCAAGGGAGAAGCTGCGTAAATGGGTCAGGGGTTTTCAGAAGAATACTTCTGGCCCATACCTTCCTAACGAAAGGATGAGGGCGTGTCTTTTTCCTAGGGCATCTTCGGATGCGGTTATTCCCCAGGCTCAACCTGAGATTCCCCTTGTTCAGATTCCGGTAGAATCTGAAGTTTCGGATGCCTTGGAGAACATCCAACTTGAGGACATGTCAGTTGTCAGAGAGGAGACTGAGAACAATCTCCTAGTGGAGGAGTTGGATCAGGCAGATGATGTTCCACCCGAACCACAAACTGAGAAAGCCGATACGATTTCTGTGTCATCGGCCACAGGGAATGAGCCGGTGCCTTCTACTTCCTCCACTGCGCCCCAACTGGATTCGATTACGAGTACTTTGCACTCGTTGCTGTCCATGGTGCAAGACATGCAACAGAAATCGACTGAGAAGGAGGCCTCTTTTCGGACCAAAATTCATCAACTGGTTGCGGCACGTTTAGCTCCGAAGAAGCTAAACGTTAAGGATCTCCCTGCCTTCTCTGACGTTAACCCTTGGAGGTACGCAGAGCACATCCCCATGTCGGGCGAGAAGATCTTCCTCTCGGATAAACTGGGTACTGTCCCAGAAGAGGAAATTGAATTCTGGCCCAACAAAGGGGCCTACCCGGACTGCTACGTCCGTCTCAGGACGGAACCAGCATCCAAAGAGGAGACAGAACCCAAGGAAACGATTGTCCTTGAACTCTCTAAGGTATTCACCAAGCTTGCGAATGCAGTCATTCATCAACTACGCCTAAAAGGAATCCAGGTGGTAGCCTACCTGGACGACTGGCTGGTGTGGGCAGCATCTGAAGAAGAATGCAGGCAAGCCTCCATGGAAGTGATCCAGTTCCTGGAACACTTGGGATTCAAGATCAATCGGGAAAAATCCCGACTGTCTCCAACTTAAAAGTTTCAGTGGCTGGGCGTCCACTGGAACTTGCAGTCGCACTGCCTTTTCATTCCATCACAGAAACGGAAAGAGATAACGGGATCTGTCAGAAGCCTTCTTCGATCTGCAAGGATATCAAGAAGGCAACAGGAGAGAGTGTTGGGGTCTCTCCAGATTGCCTCAGTGACAGATCCAGTATTGAGAGCACAATTAAAAGATGCATCAGGAGTCTGGAGAAAATACGCATCAAACGCCCGAAGAGATCTAAAAAGACCGACACCAAATCGTCTGCAATCCCTACTCAAGCCATGGTCGGAGGCCAAGAACCTAAAGAACAAGGTTCCCTTACAACCACCTCCACCGTCAGTCACCGTTCACACGGATGCCTCGAAAGAAGGGTGGGGAGGTCACTCTCACCATCGGAAAGTCCAAGGAACCTGGTCTCCCCTCTTCAAAACCTTCCACATAAACTTCCTGGAAGCCATGGCAGTTTTTCTTTCCCTAAAGAAACTGAAACTCCGCTGCTCAATCCACATCCGTCTGGTTCTAGACAGCGAAGTCATAATAAGATGCCTAAATCGACAGGGCTCGAGATCGCCTCACATAAATCAAGTGATACTAGCCATCCTCCGCTTAGCGGAGAAGAAGAGATGGCACTTGTCAGCAGTCCACCATCAAGGGTTCCGCAATGTGACAGCGGATGCTCTATCCAGAACCAAACCGATAGAGTCTGAATGGTCCCTAGACGCAAGATCATTCTCCTTCATCTTACGCAAAGTCCCGGGACTGCAGATAGACCTCTTCGCAACGAGCGACAACAAGAAGCTACCCCGGTATGTAGCCCCGTACGAGGATCCTCTAGCGGAAGCGATGGATGCAATGTCCATAGATTGGAACAGATGGTCCAAGATCTACCTATTCCCTCCAACCAACCTTCTGCTGAAAGTCCTCGACAAGCTGGCCCAACAGCGTTTGGTTCCCCCTAGTAACGGAACTACGCCTGAAACTGATCCCGTTGCCGGACCCAGTTCTGACTCAGCAAGTGCAGAAATTGATTGTCTCAGCTTCATCAGTGAAAACCCAGAACCTCCATCTCATGATTTTCTCGCCTTAGCGGTCAAGAAACGGTTTGGGATTTCTAGGGACAGTATCAACTTCCTAGAAGAATAAAAGTCAAAGTCAACAAAAAGACAATATGAGTCTTCCTGGAAGAAGTGGGTGGCCTTTGTCAAGGCGAAGAAACCTAAGGAGATTTCTACAGACTTCTGTTTGTCCTTCTTCATCCATCTTCATGAACAAGGTTTAGCAGCCAATACGATTACTGCATGTAAATCCGCCCTGGCCAGACCCATACTTTATGCCTTCCAGGTAGACTTTTCCAACGAAATCTTCAACAAGATCCCTAAAGCCTGCAAAAAACTTCGGCCCGCAGCTCCTCCTAAGCCCATTTCATGGTCTTTGGACAAAGTTCTTCATTTAGCATCAACCCTGAATAATGAGGATTGCTCGCTGAAAAACTTGACTCAGAAGGTGATATTCTTGTTTGCACTAACCTCGGGAGCCAGAGTTAGCGAAATAGTGGCCCTCTCGAGGGATGATGGCCACATTCAATTCACAGACAATGGAGATCTGAACCTCTTTCCGGACCCGACGTTTCTCGCCAAGAACGAGCTACCCACTAAAAGGTGGGGTCCCTGGAGAATCTGCCCTCTGAAGGAAGAAGCATCCCTCTGCCCAGTGGAATGCCAAAAGGTCTATCTTCGTAGAACTTCAGACTTTAAGGGAGGTCAGCTTTTCAGGGGAGAGACTTCCGGTTAAACGTTATCCTTGAAACAGATTAGGGCGAAAATAACCTACTTCATTCGCAGAGCGGATCCAGACAGTACACCCGCAGGTCATGATCCGAGGAAGGTTGCCTCGTCTCTGAATTTCTTCCAAACGATGTCGTTTGAAAGTCTTCGTGCTTATACTGGATGGAAGTCCTTGAGGGTCTTCTTCAAGCACTATGCGAAGCAATTACAAGAAATTAAGTTTCATGCGGTGGCGGCAGGCAGTGTGATAAAACCCGCTGCTTGATTACTGCGAAGAACAGTGCACTATTAGGGACTTATAGTGAAGGGTGTACACGATAGACTCGTAAGACATATCGTGTTGAGTTTTGTGTTTAAGTGATAACACTATAGACTGTTCTCCCTACACAGTTGACATTAAGCATATTAAACTGACACAAGTGCCAGGTATTCTTATATGCACAGTGTTTTAGTAACAACAGATTGTAGAACGAAACTGCATGTTTCCCTTGAGTGGCTAATGTTTTCCTTTTCAGGCAAACCCCTTTTTATCCTGTTATTACTGTTTATGCTCGTATGTAGAATTATTCAACATACATTGTAATTGTTTACAACCATGATTTCTATTTTGTAATAAACAATAGAACGAATATTTGCGTCTCTTTCGCCCCAAATATTTATTCAAATATTTATCTAAATATTTATTTAAATGCATAAGTCAGAGCATCATTGACTCTTTTGATAATTAAGTCAATACCAGAACTAAGATTCATGGTGTTCCAGGCAAACAGGTAAGACCTTGTTGTACTGACTGTTCATTTTACTGTTTAAAGTGTTCCTACACATATATAAACCTGTCCGTCTCTTCACCACAGACCCGGGAGCTAAAGTAATCTGCCCAAGCCAATTCCATCCTAGTACAGACTATGCTTTACGTATATGTTGACACTAATATACAAACTGTTTGCTAGATTGTTCCCTGAACTCACAATCCTCGGGTTTTTTCCTCGAGTCTACCCAGACTCTTCCCTGTAGGGGGCAGGAAGCACTGACATATTTTATGATCAGCTGATCGATGTATAACGGTAACATCAAGTGTCTCTAGGTCTAAAGACCGAAGAGGAAAGATTTAGCTCGAGATGAACGGCACTATTGGAAATCCACAGATACATTAATGCTCTGGTACACTTCCATCACGACGACATGGCCTAAGCCCCAAAAAACGGATTTTGAGCTTAGCGAAAAATATATTTTTGGGTGAGGTAGCCATGTCGTCCTGATGGACCCACCCTCTTTTGGGACAAAAGGATAATGAATCCCTCCCTATAGTACTGTATCTGCAACACCTACAAAGCTACAAAGAATGATGGTGGCGCCTCGCGGTGGCGGACAGGCGCACTATTTGCAGAGCAGTAGTGACTCGTCGAGAGCGATGTCTCTGGAACGACTCACCCTATTCTTGCCTCTCTTTCCCCTCATAGTGAAAGCTCTATTGGGGGTGTAGATAGCCATGAGACGTGTCAAGAATACGTCCTCTGATATTACGCGATATCCCTTCGTAAAATTTTAAGGGATATTCGCTCCAGGAGTTAGAATTCTGGATACCTTTGGTAAATTCTCTGGGATATATCACTGCAGTCAAATATACCTAGGAAGCTACCTTTGAAGGAACTTCCATCAGGACGACATGGCTACCTCACCCAAAAATAGATTTTTCGCTACACTCAAAATCTGTTATATATATATATATATATATATATATATATATATATATATATATATATATATATATATATATATATATATATATATATATATATATATATATATATATATATACTGTATGTATTTTTGGGCTCAGCCATGTCGTCCTGATGGAAGGTTCTTCTAGGTAGCTTTTCTAAGGGATATTTGCTACCGTGATACTCCCAGAGAAATAAACCGAAGGTTTCCAGAATTCTAACTCCTGGCGCGATTCATCCGTAATATAACTTTAAGGATGTTGCATAATATCAGGGGACGTATCTTTTAGATACAACACATAGCAATCTTCACCCAGAATCGATTTAACTCTTTCAGGGGGAAGAGTGGCGAACGAAAGGGGAGCCGTTATCTAGGTACCCGGTGGACCTCTTATCCGCACTACTACCGGACGCCATTCCTTTATCTGTACCATTTAAGATAAGTGCGCTCCCAACCTTTTCCCGGTGTTTGTTACGGATTTCAGGAATATTAATCATGCAATCTCCAGCATCTTCATCCTATGGAAAGTTGAGTATTTGATCTTTCCTGTGTATAATTTTAGGCTACCTTCTCATAGTTATATTCGTATAATTTAAGTTTGTTTGGTGGATCGTAGCCAACACCGGAGACGGCCATTTTGAACCGCGGTCGCACGCCATAACTGCATTTCATTCAGTTAGTAGTGCGACGCTCCCGGTATTTAGCTATAAAACAAAACTTTTTAGATAGTTAAGCAAATTATACTAGTGAAGATTTGCATACATTATAATATTTCCTCTTCCGATATGTAACGTTACTTTCGTATACGACAGGGACCCCGGCAGTACCAACCGTAGCCGCGGTCCCCACCGGAGTTAGGCTAACCTAACCCGTTTGTATACGTTAGTAAAGTAATTTCCATTGTTTAACCTCTTGTATCGTTTCCTATTAATTTGGTTGGGGATATATATAAACCCTAGAATTTATGGGTATAATTCGATAAGTTTCTCTTTTAGAGAAAAAAGGATAAACCCTTCCTTCCCCCCGAGCGCCGCCATCCCAAGCGGCAACCCCGTCTTTGGTCATCGCCACCGAGTAATTAACTCTGGCTTGACTTAAATAGTTTTTTATCGTCGATCTTCTTTGCCGCCGAGTATCCCGGCTTTGAAGTATGACGGTAACTCATGGTGTATTGTCTTGCAACCGACATTGTCACCGACAGGGGAATCTTGATTCCTCTGCCGCCCATGACGTTGTCGGCATGGGAAGCTATGCGTCCTTAGTTTACAGCCAAAAGTAGGCGGCATATCTGCCGCCGCCTTTCTCCCTTGTAGACTATAAGACATG
This sequence comes from Palaemon carinicauda, assembly GCF_036898095.1. Taxonomy (NCBI): domain Eukaryota; kingdom Metazoa; phylum Arthropoda; class Malacostraca; order Decapoda; family Palaemonidae; genus Palaemon; species Palaemon carinicauda. The sequence goes on along the minus strand of NC_090743.1, from coordinate 78,459,436 downwards.
TCTTATAGTCGACAATGTCGCCGACAGGGGAATACTTATTCCTCTGCCAACCACTACGGCATCGACACAGGAAGCCATGCTTCCTTGGTTTACAGCCGAAAGTAGACAGCATGCCTGCTGCCGCCTTTCTCCCCTGCAAACTATATAAGACCCTTTTCCCTCCCCCCTCTGTCCTTTAGTGTCGGCCTAGCCGTCACAACATTCTTTTGGCCGGTATTCTACAATCATCCTGGCTTGCTGGGTTGACTAAGTTGCCGGCTGGGACCCTACCAGCGGCGGTTAGGTTACCGCCTCGGCCTACTCCCCCTTATGTCCTTCCTTCATCAGAAGCGAATGCCCCGGGGGGAAAGACTGAGCCAGCCCTGACGGCTGCCGGTGGGAAACCCATCACACTGTTGAGAATTCTTCAGTCCTTTCTTGGACTGCCATCCACAGACTTCGCAACCGGCAGTACAGCCGGGGGCAAAAGTTGTGGCTGGATGGAAGCTAGAAACAGATGCATTCCTCCCCTTCCATTAGAACAGTCATTTTGGCAAGGGGACAGTAGATGGCAGTAGCCCTCCTACACTTCCAATTATTGTGCTAAACCATAATAATAGGAAATCCTCCTTTCCATTTTTTTTTCTCTCTATCAGTTAGTGCCGCCAGACACAATCCTAACCCCAGTAGTATACCGGTAAAACTGCAGTATACAACAATACAGTAGCCAGTATAACTATAGTATATAACAATACAGTAGTTAGAAAACTATAGTATACAACAATACTGTAGTTGGTAAAACTACAGTATACAATAATACAGTAGCACAAGTATTTCTAACATACTCTGTGTATCCTTTCGCAGTCTATTGTTGGGACCGTATAACATGCTGAGGTTGAAGTATTCCCTCAACACCCTGATGAATCCTTTGATTATCGGGACACTCATGAAACACCGTTCAGTATTAATATTTTACAGGTGGAGGAGTTAGTATAAATATTCACTAGCTCCGGCTCTACGTACGAGAGTTATTCCACGCTGTTTTTTCCCATATAAGGAACTTAAATATTAATATTGGCGGAGGTTTCAGCGATTGCCTGTGGGAGGAAACACAGATATGTGTCTTTCCAATTTCCTCTCTAGCTTAATATCCTAAGCTATTAGATATAATAGTAAGTATTACTATTTTAAGTACAGTAGGTTCCCGAATATGCGAAAATTTGGTCGATCAATGACCTCGTATACATGGAAAATTGCATATTTCAAAAGAAGAACTAACAGAAATAATTCCATTGGGGCCATGGCAACCAGCAACTTGCCTACTCAAACGTGTTTACTACCCATTTCCAATACTTTCTATGTACTATACTATATTTTTTTTTATAATATCAAATTGTTCTTGTAAATAAATCAAACAATTAATATACTTTAAAGTTCTAATAACATGAAAAAAGGTTAAAATTACAACCAGGATGGGTGTAAACACTGTATATTTCCCGTTATAACATGACCCAAAATACATACAATTGGTGAATAGCAAAACCATCACTCTATAGACAAGCTTTTGATAAATCATTGAAAATCCAGAATTATCAAAATAAAGGCAATTTTATATCATGCGTTTCCTAAACACGCCAAAAAGCACAATAAAAAACGACAACCGATGTTTTGTTTACGTTTATCCCTGATCACAATGAAGTAACAGACACATTTACACATCTGTGTATAGGTTAGTTTTTGCATCGACAGCAATTTTACCTAGTATTGATTATACTGTATGTTGATTTTGTTATTACCAATTTTCTACTTAATTTTTCTTAGAACTTCCAAATAAATGAAATGAATGCCATTTATATAATGTTTTTCTTTATGACGCCG
>NC_090743.1:78428472-78450972 GCF_036898095.1 Palaemon carinicauda | reverse complement strand
AGTAGGAAAGGACGATTGGAGAAGTGTTGATTTAAAACCTCAAGACAGAGATGACAAGCGAAATCTAACTGAGACCCTTTGCGTCAATACACCTAGGAGGAGATGATTATATACTGTATATATATATATATATATATATATATATATATATATATATATATATATATATATATATATTCTTAGCAATACCGTGCTAGGCGGTACATCTTAGCGATCCATAGTTGTCAACGGTTATAGAATCAGATGAGTAACTTGGAGGAGTAACGAGAACTTTGGGTGTGAAGGAAATGCCGCCTAAAGATCGATGAAATCACTGGCAGTAGGGTGACAGATTTCATTTAAGGCGATAGACAAGATGTCTCTTTAGCTTTTACTCCTGATGCCTGGCAGATGATCTTACTGGTATCAGTATGGACCAGCAGGGGTCACTTGCCTTAGTTAGTTAGGCACTGAGCATCACAAGGAACTGGCTATCCTTCGATGAATTTAGCCAATGAATCCTCTATGGATTTAGTCAGTCAATGGAAAGAGAAGATGACAGAATGGCCCAAAGTCCCAGGCATAGCAGTGTGCTAAGAATATCCCTCTTTATAAATACTAAAGAAAAATTGAAAATTGGTAATTGTTATTTTAGAACCATGAATCATATTGGGAAGTTACAGCAAGTGGAGAATGAATTTATGAAATTTAGTTTCGATATCTTGGCCCTAACTGAAATACTTTGTAAGAGGATTGGTAAATATATCTTAGATCAAGGCAATATATATATTTACTCAGAAAGAACAGATGTAGCTGGAAGAAAAGGGGTAGGAATGATGATGAGGCAAAGAGCAGAAAAAGCATTAAGAGAATGGAGAGCTGTAAATAGTAGATTTCTACTAAACGACGGGAGCCAGTAAGCTCCTTTAGACCTTCTTTCATTCCTCAGACCAAAAACGAGGCTGGGGCGCCTCAAAAATAAGAAAAGAAAGGTGCTGATCATCCTTGACCCACATCCTATACCAAACCACCTACAAAGAAAAGTTGCAGATTACCCCATAACCTAAATCACCTATAAACCTAAAAATAACCAACCAACACCTAAGGACTGCAAGTGTGCCGGAGCCCATACCTGGCCGTAATAGCCATGCAATCTGAAACAGCAACCATTTTTATAAAATTATTTATACGGGTCAATATCTACTATAAGGAACATTATGGTTTTAACCAAAGACACACACACATTTTATATATATATATATATATATATATATATATATATATATATATATATATATATATATATATATACACACACACACATATAACCTAGGTGAGTCCCTTCATAAGAATAAGTTGCGTTATAAGAGCAAGTTCTTAAAAGAAATTGTAAATTCCAAAATGCTTAATCTAAACAGTACATCCGGTTAATAACCACCCAACTAGTTACGTGGTCTTCATAACAGTGGTGAGTTAGCCTTCATTGTATCATCATCTTCTCCTATGCCTATTGATGCAAAGGGCCTCAGATAGATTCCGCCAGACATCTCTCTCTTGAGCTTTTAATTCAATACTTCTAAATACACCATCAACTACTTCACACTTCATAGTCCTCGGCCATTTTTACACACTTATAATATATATATATATATATATATATATATATATATATATATATATATATATATATATATATATATATATATACTCCGCAAATAGAGCAAAACCGAGAATACTTAAAAATCAATCTAAAAATGCTTATAACTGCCTATTTTGATATATAAAACGTGTAATAACATAACAAATATCATCATAAACGATTTAGATACATTTAACAATAGTTTGAAGACATTTTACAAAAAAAAAAAAAAAAAAAAAAAAACTATACTGAATGTGGCGCATGAACACCAATTAACAAACTACCATAACACATACGTACAGTATAATTCTGTACATATATTTGAAATATATAGTACTGTGCCGTACGCACTGTAAATTTTATTAATGTTTATAGTAAAACAAACCATTTTCTTTAACTTGCTCATATTTTCAACCATAGACAATTTATTGTACAATACAACACAGTACATATTATAAATAATCTACCTGGTTTTTTACACACTCGCCTTTTTTTAGCTATTTTATTGTAATACAAGCAATATTTATTAATGATACGTCAAATCATTACCTACCTGCTTTTTATTCACTCGTATTTTTAAGCTATTTTATTGCAATATAATGCAAACAAGATTCCTTGCTGTTAATATGCATGTGTACGCAAGTTCACTTCTATATTAAGGGTGTTAGTAACTAAACCCCCCCCCCCACACACACACACATACACACACACACACACACATATATATATATATATATATATATATATATATACATATATATATATATATATATATATATATATATATATATATATGTGTGTGTGTGCGTGTGTATATATATATATATATATATATATATATATATATATATATATATATATATATATATATATATATATATATATATATATATATATATATATATATATATATATATATATATATACATACACACACATTATTTTTTAATTACTGTTATGTAAAAGCAGAAAGAAGACCTAAGATGAATGCATTGGTATGTGTGAGAGAGAGAGAGAGAGAGAGAGAGAGAGAGAGAGAGAGAGAGAGAGAGAGAGAGAGAGAGAGAGAGAGAGAGAGCCAGCCTTGTGCCCTGGTTCATACAATACCTTACTGTTCATTCCGGTTTTTTTTTTTTTCAACTTAAAATTTACACTTTGATATAAAATTAATTGTCAATAAATAAGCATGACATTAAAAGGAAAAAAAAAAATACGTCACGGGGCCCAACGTCATGGTCGACACATGTCATTCTACACCTAGTTGCCAGGTCTTAATTTCCGTTCTCAGCATGCTCAAAAAATTAAGATGACATTTCTCGATTTAAAGTAAGACAATGATGCGCAGTAGATCCTGAAATCCACTTTCCTTAATTAGGTCGGTATCTCAAACTCTGGTGGTTTCAGTTTCACATTAATCAGAAGCCAAGTTCATTAGTTATATTAGGAAGGGAGGGTGTTATGGGCCTTGAAATATATAGTAGAATAGCTCAGTTTATTAATAATTGAGAAAAAGAGCAAATTAGTATATAAACATTAAAATTCAAATCGGTATGTGATCATTGTACCACTCTACAAGCAAAATTTTCCCCTTGTGTACGTGTTGATAACTTCCTTAACCTTAATTGGTGGGGCAAGGATACAACTTAAAAAGTAGGTTCTCAATGTCTATTAGAGTAAATACATAAGATACGTGGGACACGAGGAAAGATAACTTATCAGCTAAGGGGACGAAGACGAACAGACTGCATCATGGCAACACAACAGATAAGTGTTGCTAATGCTGACTCAATGTTGCCATATCATATCAATGACATAACAGGAATTAATCTAATGATATGCAACATCTGAAATAATGGTTGAAAGTACATAATACAGTTAATAGTACGTACAATAATGGTAATCATGATAATGCAGTAAATGATACGTACAATAATAATAATCATGACAATACTGGTACATGTGAAATGTGTCTTTTCATGTACCTACACCTCCCTCCCCCTCACGCTCGTAGTGCATTCTCGAGCGGACTCCTTTTCTATGAGTCTTTGGGAACGACGTGGATTCACAGGAGGAATGGTGACTAAGGACTCACTTTCTAGGTCCTGGCAAGGGGCCACTGGGACAGGGAGAGAGGGGTCACTAATAGTGGGTGGCCCTGGACGAAGAAATCGGCGATTACGCCACCACACACGACCACTAGGGAGACGAATTTGATAGTCTCTTGACTTTCCATGGCCCATGACGATGCCAACTTTGTCCCAACGATGAGAGGTCGGGTCTTGAATCCGAACTTGCTGTCCGACGCTCAACTTGGGCAGGGAGTGGGCATGCTGGTCATACTGGATTTTTACCTGCTCGTAGCGGGCGGCAGCACGGCGGTCACAGTCTTCAGTCTTGACCTGCCACTCCTTGGAGAATGCATTTGGATGGGCAGGAATACATGACCTCAGAGGACGGCCATACAGGATCTGGGCAGGAGAGCGTCCTGTAAAGTTAGGAGTATTCCTGAGTTCCAGCAATCCACGGTCAAAATCTTCATTATCGATGTTGCCAGACGGGGCTGTTTTCAGTATGAGGTGCTTAATTGACTTCACAGCAGCTTCGGCATGACCATTCGATTGTGGGTAGTGGGGTGAGGTTACCATGTGTCGAACTCCCCATCTCTTCATGAAATCCTTGAACTCTGCGCTGGTGAATTGTGGCCCTCCATCTGTCCTAAGGTGAAGAGGAACACCAACTTCACGGAAGTAGCGGCAGAAGATCCTGATGGTATTAGATGCAGTAGTATCACCTTTGCAGGGGGCGACAACAGGCCATCCTGATAAGCGATCGACAACGACTAGGAAAGACTTCCCTGCAACAACAAAGAAGTCAGCTGAAACTGACTCAAAGGGTCTTGTTGGATTGTCGTCATTCAGTAGAGGTTCCTGCTGCTGAGATGGCTGCAATGTCTGACATGCCTCACAAGCTCCGACCGTATTGGCGATGTCAGAATCGATACCGGGCCAGAAAACTGACTGCCTTGCTCTGCACTTGGTTGCTTCCACACCCCTGTGGCTGTCATGCAAGTGGGACAAGGTGCGGCGACGAAGGGCGGCAGGAACTACAACTCTTGCTCCATACAGGACGAGGTCGCCATCGGCGTAGAGATCTGCACGTAGTTTCCAATATGGGAGTAAAGAATTGTGCAAGTCATATCTGTTGCGAGGGAATCCTGATGTGACACAATTGAGAAGACGCGTATACGAAGGATCTGTTCTCGCTGCGTCACGAAGATCCTGAAGTATCCGGTCGGCATCCTGAGCTGAAGACTTGTCTGAAAGAGTAACGGTGTTCATGGCTATAACAGTCCGAAGATGAGCAGCAGAAGAAGCACCTGAGATTTCGTCCTCCTGTGTAGGGTGGCTGACTGGGGCTCGAGACAATGCGTCTGGAACACAGAGCAACTTCCCAGCACGCCACACAGCTGTAAAGATGTAGGGCGAGATCTTCTCCTTAAGGCGCTGGAGACGAGAGTTCTCGATGGCATCCAGTGTATAACTGTTCAGAATAGGGATGAGGGGTCGGTGATCCGTCATCAGAGTAAAGTGCTGTAGGCCAGCTAGGTATAGCCTACACTTTGACATTGCCCAGACAACGGCTAGCATCTCGAGCTCAATGGTCGCGTAACGTGTCTCTGCATCGGCGAGAAAACGAGAACCACACTGAACTAGACGCAGGTGTCCATTACCATGGTCCTGCAGGAGAGCATGTCCAATGCCATTGAGGCGTGAAGCGTCCGTCTGAAGAACGACGGGTAGGTCTGGGTCAAAGAGGGCGAGAACTGGTGGACTGGTGAGGGCTAACTTGACGCGTTGAAAGGCTTCATCATGGTCAGAAGTCCAGACAAATGTTCTCTTGGGACTCATCAGGGGGCGTAGAGGTTGGGCTGCAACGGAGATGTCAGGCGTAAACTCTGCTAACTGGTTGACCAATCCCATGAACGATCTGAGGTCCGTCAGGTTAGCAGGGGTCGGAAAATCCTTGATCGCACTGACTTTCTGGTGGTCAGCTGAGATGCCGTCTCCTGAGAGCGTGTATCCGCAGAAGTTCACAGAGGGAGCAGCGACCACAAATTTGTCCTTGTTGAGTGTGATCCCGAACTTGCGGCACCTGGTGAGCACTTCGTGGATACGTTGAAGGTGGGTAACGTAGTCTTCGTCGTAGAGAAGGAGGTCATCTATCACCTTAACACAGTTTTGGACACCTTGAAGGGCCATATCACCTCGCAGGCAGAAGGCATCTCCAGTAGCTGCGAAGCCCATCGGTCCTCTGCAATGTATGAACCGACCATATGGCGTAATAAAGGTGGTTAAGTGACGATCCTCTTCAGCCAGTTCCATCTGCCAGTACCCGTAAAGAGCATCAGCTGTGGTGAAGAAACGAGACTTCCGGTCCACACTACGAATAGCCGTGTAGGGTGTGGGCGAAGGGTGGGCTGGACGAGAAACTTGGCTGTTCAGCTTTGTTAGATCGACGGTGATACGTACGCCTGTTCCATTCTTGGCGACGACGACAAGAGGGTGGTACCAAACTGAAGGGTCATCACCAGCTGGTTTGATTATCCCTTGGGCCACCATAGAATCAAGCTCTTCTTTGACTTGGTCCTTGAAAGCAAATGGAATCTGTCTTGGGGTGTGGATGGCAAAAGGCACTGCACCATCCTTTAGGTGGATTCGCATGGGAGGACCAGCCATGGGCTTGAGAGGAGCTGTCTTCAAATCTTCTTTCGAGACCAACACATCTTTAAATTCCTGAAGAAAGTATTCCTTGGCTGCTGAGGGTGACGTAGTTGCTGAGATGGGCAGCTCCTTGCATCTATTAACATGTTTGACTTCTAAAATGGGTTTGGGGAAGTCTGGAGATATTATGGATAGTTCCTGACAATGGCCGTATGATAAAAGTGGAACTTCCACATTTTCGTGAACCTGAATCCTGGCAAGACATGATCGCTTGCCTAAGGTAAGGGTAGCTTGTAATATACCCAGAGCAGGTGACATCGGAGATCCATCCGCTGTGAACGTCACATTCAGCGGAGGTGGTTGCAAGCAGCTCTTGGAGATACCCATGGTGTCCAGGTGTTGCTGTCCTATAACGGTGACGTCGGCACCTGTGTCAGGTAACATCTTGATGCGAGAGTTAACATCGCCAGATGACAAGAGGACACAGATAGGTTTGGGCGTCTTGGAGATGGTGGAAGGTGATCCTAAGCGACGATAGCTGGTCCGAGAATCTTGTTGTTTGTTGGAGACTGCAGAGGCACCACTGTTGCTTGAATATCTGTCTCGATGACCATTTTTCTTGTTATCCATGCAGCATTTATCGAAGTGTCCAATACGGTGACAGTGACGGCACTGGACTTTGCTGGCAGGACACTTCAACGTCCTGGACCAATGGCCAACACGGTCACAGTTTTTGCAGATACTGTTGGCAGCAGGGCATTTATCAGGTTCGTGCTGACGGGCACAATACTGGCATAAAACGGCAGGCTTAGAGGACTTTGGCGAAGGTGGAGGCTTCCCGCTTGATTTCTTGCTTCTCCTGTAAGCTGAAACGGCACACAACTGGCTGGGTGGGCCACGTATGGCAGAAGTTGCAGTTTTAGCTGCCTCATACGAGCGACAGGTTGTGACGAAATCTTGAAGAGGAGAGTTGGCGTCCAAGGCAATCAACTTTTGAACCAACTCTGCATCTCGAATGCCCATCAAGATAATCATTTTCAGTTGGGTCTCTTCACATGCAGCGGCATTACCTGGGCACAAATCAACTTCTTCTGCGATGCGTCGAAGTCTCACATAGAAATCAGCAAAAGATTCTCCTTCCATTTGCTTACAGCTAAGCAACTCTCTTCGGCGAAGTACTTCATTCCTTAGTTCCTTTATATGCAACTGTAGAGCATCCAGGACTTCGTCTACAGACTTATCTGTAGAGGGAGAAATCTGCAGTGTGTGTTCTAAAACACGCTGTGTTTCAAGGGTTAAACACATCCTCATCTGGATCATTTGTTTTTCACGTGGAAGCTTAGAAAGATCCACCATAACAGCATAGTCATCCCACCGGCGTCTCCATTCCCTGAACATTTGGAATGTTGCATCCGCCTTCAGTGGGGGTGGCGTTTGGGCTGTTGCCTTCTGTGGAGGTGGAAGAGCGGGTTGATTGGAGTTAGAATTCACCTCTGTGCCAGGTGTATGGTTGCCTGGATGAGAATGGATGATCGGGGCAAGAGTTTGAATGAGAGCTGTAAATCTTGCATTTTCTTCTTCTCTTCTAAGATCATCCTCTCTTAGGCGAATTGCTTCTTGTTCCCTTCTTCTTTCTTCTTCACGTTGTCTTTCTTGTCTTCTTGCTTCGTCTTCCCTTCTTCTTCTTTCATCCTCATACAAGCGAGATTCCTCTAAAAAACGAATTAAAGCGAGGAAATCAGTCCCGGTAGCTTGAGAGGCAGACGGGGGGTAGTAGTGGGGACTCAAAAGAGTGGTGAGGAGGGAGAGGCAGCTCTCTCCAACACTTCCCCAACACTGTGGGCATGGGCGGCATCGACACTGTGGGCACCCACATCGCTGAATGGTCCCTCTTCTGTGGGCTCTTCTAACTGTTCAGCAAGTATATCATTCGAGGCCATTATTACTTTCGATGTGCAGTGGGTAAAAATACAGTTCCAACAAAGTTATAAAAAACAACACGAACTGTTTTAAAACACTAATAATAAGAAAAGTTTAAGGCAAGCAAGTGTGTGCGCATGTGCATGAATACGTCCGCCAGCGACTCTGTGGGTTGAGGGGAGCAGCAACTCTGCCTCAGGCAGTCACCCTGTGACTATGAATGAGACTGGATGTGGTCACGCATGCTCCGACAGAGTCCCAACAGACTATTTGCTTGCTTCTTGAAATAGCACAGCAAAAACACTGGGACGTAGAAAAGAGGGCACTATAAAAGCACAATGCACTGCACAACACTTCACTGTTTACTTGCATCACTACACTGCACATGAAGTATGAGTAAATCGAATTACAACGAATTCACATTTGAACTGAGAGTCCATTAATGGCGTCGGCTGGTTCCCGTTGTCCACGTCTTAAAAAAGTTCTCATAATACGACACTGTAAGTTCACTGCGCCATGTACGTGTTGATAACTTCCTTAACCTTAATTGGTGGGGCAAGGATACAACTTAAAAAGTAGGTTCTCAATGTCTATTAGAGTAAATACATAAGATACGTGGGACACGAGGAAAGATAACTTATCAGCTAAGGGGACGAAGACGAACAGACTGCATCATGGCAACACAACAGATAAGTGTTGCCAATGCTGACTCAATGTTGCCATATCATATCAATGACATAACAGGAATTAATCTAATGATATGCAACATCTGAAATAATGGTTGAAAGTACATAATACAGTTAATAGTACGTACAATAATGGTAATCATGATAATGCAGTAAATGATACGTACAATAATAATAATCATGACAATACTGGTACATGTGAAATGTGTCTTTTCATGTACCTACACCTTGTATGTGCATTTTATGTGGATAAGTACTAACAAAACTAGCACAGAATAAGGCATGCAGTGCCCGGTTTTCAGGTCGCAGTCATGCCATTTTTTACCCATTTTCATGTCATTCTAAAGAAAAGACAAAAGCATATGTTGCTAGATAGATTCCTTTTCAAAAGTAAATATGAGTGTAAATGATAACCAAGTGTCCTGAAAGAGTAAACTAAGTTATTCAGTTACATGGTGATAGTAAATTTAGTTCAAGGGAGACAACTACCAATATTTTACCAGAAAATGCTCATGGAGGAGGATTCCCCTTCCGAGCAATAACTCACTTCTCCTCCTCTCCCATCTCTCACACCAGCCACGACTCTTGTCAAAGGTAAAATACAAGTAAAATTGTCAATATAATTTTATTCTTTATTATGAATATTTGTTTGTATTCATTTCTGATGCCAATGGTTATAACTTGTTCTTTGTATAACATTGAAATCTTTATTAATGAGTTTATATTTGTATCTATGGATGTGTGGAATTTATTGAGTGAATTTCTTTTATGGTAGAAATAACTATTTTGGTTTACAAACATTTTAGGCTGTGTGCTTGCTCTCAAAATGGATTAAACTTGTACACTGAGGTACTACTGTATATATATATATATATATGTATATATATATATATATATATATATATATATATATATATATATGTAATATATATATATATATATATATATATATATATATATATATTACACACACACTATATATATATATATATATATATATATATATATATATTATATATATATAATATATATATATTACATATATATATATATATATATATATATATATTACATATATATATATATACATATATATATAGTCAAGCCTCGTTATTCGAGATAGTTAGGTTACAGACACAGGCGCAATAAGCGAATTTTGCGAAGAAATACTACACTCGGGTGGGCTAACTCCTAACCTAAAAAGTCACTGCCCCGTGCCACGAGCGGGTGCCCGAGCTGATGATTAACACAGTAAATACTGCCTAATATTGTTTTAATTTGCTTTCTACAACAGTTTATAATCATATACACACATGTATACTATGTACTGGACACGGTAGGGTTACAGTACAGTACTGTGCTAAGGTAAAGTTTACTGAGTCGTCATCATCCCCTTACTGTTCTGTATAACAAAAGTTGTTCTTACCTAGTACTACCATACTGTAACCTAATACTCACTGATACTGTACTGTATACTACTGTAATATATGTGCAGTAATATTACTACAGTACAGCTTAACTGTACTTACTGTAAGTGTTCTGTGTTTTTGTTCAAGACCCGCAGCCTACACCGCTACTCTAGTAGCATGACAACTTCTTATGTATTGTCTCTAGCGCAATATGTTATTTATACAATCTTAAAACTGACACTTTATTTTATAAACTAATAAATTAAATATCTCAATAATTGTTTTTTTTTTCTAAATAAATACACAAATACTGTGCAATCGATTTCAACAGCTGATCTCTCTCTCTCTCTCTCTCTCTCTCTCTCTCTCTCTCTCTCTCTCTCTCTCTAATATTCGATTTTGTTGCGGCAGCATTATTACATTCTAGAAAATTACAATTATTTAAATAGTTAATTGAGTTTTAATAAAATATTTATGTACTTATGTTTTAAATTTCGGGTGTATTTTATCAATCTTAGTATCTTGGGTACCGTGATCAGATCAGCTGCTCTCTCTCTCTCTCTCTCTCTCTCTCTCTCTCTCTCTCTCTAATATTCGATTTTGTTGCGGCCGCATTATTACATTCTAGAAAATTACAATTATTTAAATAGCCAATTGAGCTTTAATAAAACATTTATGTACTTTTGTTTTAAATTTCGGGTGTATTTTATCAATCTTAGAATCTTGGGTACCGTGATCAGATCAGCTGATCTCGAAAATTTAGAGAGAGAGAGAGAGAGAGAGAGAGAGAGAGAGAGAGAGAGAGAGAGAGAGAGAGAGAGAGAGAGAACTAAGAGAACTAGTTTTCTCTTATTTGATCTCAGGATACCAGAAAACTTAAAATCTCTCTCTCTCTCTCTCTCTCTCTCTCTCTCTCTCTCTCTCTCTCTCTCTCTCTCTCTGTAATAAGTGAAATTTTTGTTTCTTTGCTAAGTCTCTATTAAGGCTTTATAATCAAACACCACAGAGCTAAAAACTATAAATATTGTGCATCGGCAACACGAGTGAAACTCCGGTTAATGTTATGCGATTTCAACTCACAGTAAAAGTAAATACAATATGAGAGAAGCGTATCAAATAAAACTATTGGAATTAATATGCTAATAGGAAAATGATAGATCAGTAATAATTGTTTCTTTTAGTAAATATGAAATATCAGGAAGTTATTTGATCCGATAATTAAGGTTGACGACGGACTAGGCAGGGTTGATCAGCTGATTTGAATGTAATCAATGCATAAAATCATAATTCGCTGTTTTTTATTATAAATACGATACTTAAATGTGAATATTACATGCATTATTATTGGATACAGTTAAGAAAAGCACCAGGGAGAGAGAAGGACGAAACAATATGACAAAGATACAAGACGGGGGGGGGGGTGTATTCAAGTTCCTTCTTGCAAATTTCCTCTGCCACATCTACATTAATGAAAATAAATTATCGAAATCAATGAATTTAGGAAATGCGAGAAGGAATGAAAAATAGGAAAGGGAATACGTGGAATGAGGGATAAGAACGAGGTTTAGAATGATTAATAAGATGAAAATGTATATCGTGTATAGTGTTCTTCAAAGGGTGAAATTATTGAATGTTAATTCAAGTACAGTGTGTTAATGTAAGTACAAAAGTTTTTTTAACTGGCTCTGTGAAATTTAGGTTAAAGCTTAGCTGTTCTGAACCTTGTTGTGAACCAAATGACGTAAGTGTAACAGTTGCATACATGTAAATTTCATTTAGTGTCTAACCATTAGTGTTAAAGTGTTAATTCTTTTCATTAATCATCAAAATCAAATATTTTCATATATTAATTCCAGAGAAACAAGTGATTGCATAATTTTCATAGAGTAACATTTTCTTGTCTTACTCTAAGGTTTAATTCAGTTCTATTATTTCAAGTGACATTTTTGGTGTTATTTTTTCAGAATTATTGTTAACTTTTTATAGAATATATTAATTTTTGTATAGTGTATGTATTATTTTGATCAATATCTTCTATCAGTACTTTCCTCGTAATCCCTGACTAAGAACCGAAGTAAGAGGTTTGTTTTTTAATAGATCTTATTTAGTAATCACCCAGTTTTGTTTTGAGTGTAATGTAAGAGACCTTTGGATATTCAGTGTTCATATACATTGTAGTCTGAGAATTGCGTAATATTCTCCGAGCTCGGGTATTTTTCAAGTATAACAGAATTATGTAAAAATAAAGCAGGTAAGTTTGGCGCTCGGGAGTTTATGTAATTCGCCAGCCGTAATATATAAATATAACATATTTGGAAGTAATTTGTAATTTTCCAAGTTACAAACCTGGAGCTATTTGTAGGGCATACTTTCGGCGTAGCTGAAAGACGAGCCATGATAATTTTAGTGAGGAATAACTACCCCATCCGCTAGTTAGCGGGTGGGGGTGGGGTAGACTGGCTACCCCGCTCACTCACACCTCTCGGCTGAGTAACCACTTTGCTTTATGGCAGGACTTCTTGGGGGACAGGGTGGCAGGCCAATTTGTATAAATAGCTAGGAAAAATACAAATTCCTTCCAAATTTGTTATTTGATCCGGCGTAAATACAAACACTCAGCTATTTATAGGGGTGACTTACTCTTAGGAGGGAGCAAGGCCTCACCAACTGACCTAGGTCATGACCCGGGGTCCTTTCTATTTTTATCTGTGATCGATAGTAGAAGGAACCCTACCCTCACTAAAATCAAGTGCCGATATGAGGAAATGCATTGATAGCACCCTGCAGAAGCTTGTGTGTGAGTGGAACTAACAGTGCGGCTTGTCTTTTAGCAAAGGAATTCAAGTACAATACCTATTGTTCTTAAGACTTACTCAATCCAATACTCTCCCTCAAAAAAGTATTGGGGACATAAAGTACTATTCTATACTTAGGAGGGACAAGGGAAATTAGTCTTACCTGCAGCGAGGTGAGGTCAGCTTCCACATGACCATTTACAGTATCAGCACCACAGAGTAGTTTCTTGAATGCCAGGGACATAGCAACACCACTGATGTTACAAGCTCTGGGTCCTAGGATGGAGGAGGGTCTAGATTGAGAGGTATTCGAAAATAATAGAGAGATGTAAGAAATACGAATGCAAAAAATTCAAGCATTTATTAGGTGAATCTGAAGCAACACTCCCAGCAAGGCAAAAAGCTATCTTGAACTAGTACATTCCCAGGAAGACAACGATGCTGCCCAGATGTTTGGTACCCTAGGCACTGGCTACCAAATCCCCCTACACTCCGAATACCTCGAATCCTAAAAAACAGAAGAAATCTGTCAATCAATGAGACAAAAATCAATAGCTGTGACAAGACAAAGTTACAAAAGTTTTAATTAATTTAATATCACAGTTGATTAAAGGATCTCGCAAGTGTAAAAAATTGAGTGACTTAAGCGTTAAGGAATCGAGTTTATTTTTAAAGGTTTGATGAAGGCGCACTAATATAATAGGGCAACTTTAAAGTCTTGTTCTGTGTGCCAAACGGAACGAGACCTACCTCAAAGAATGCCTTGCGCTGGTTTGTTCAGTTGAGTAATCCATTCAGGTGTGTAATCCATTCAGGTCCAATAATCAATCCAACAGTCACCAAATTGGTAACATCTTGATGGACAGTTTCTTTGGACGTAGCAGCAGATCTCATGTCCCGCCCATCAGTAATTACGAAAGCAGGGATGATTAACGTGAAGTCTTACATGAACCGCATGGCAAAATAATCCTCACTGTGAAACAGCACATGACTTCATGCAATACTGAAAATAATATTCACGTCAAATTATAAGAATATTGGCGACTTGTGTTCAACGTGAAGAGTGGAATGAATCTGCCCGGTCTTGGATAACCTTCGCCAAGGTAACAGTAGTTTTAAGCGGCGGTGGCGATAAAACGCGTAACTAGCACTCAAGGTAGTTACGCTCATTAAGGTATATAAATGGTCACGAACTATTTAAAGAACACAGCAAGGCTTATTCAATTAATTAAATAATAAGATCCTTTAATCTTACTGCGTATCAGTCAAAATACAAGGAAACCAGAAAAATAAAAATGAAATAGAAAAATGTACTATAGATACAGTTTTTTGTATAAGAGCAAACTCAATAGCCTTCCAATCCCAGAGGGGAAGGAAATCCTTGTGATCCTCCTCTTGACCTTCCCCGTGCTGGTCAATAGTGCCAACACACGGGGGTGAGCTGGCGTCGTTCTTTTAAGGTAACACCACAGACTCATCACTGGGTAAAACACCAGTTAAAGGGTCTTTGGTTACCGAACGAAGACACTCTATCCAGAATAGGCTGCACCTAGGGTACAGCACACTCGTGTTTTGAATCTTGGCAATCAACTCAGGGATTACTTCTCCCTGTCTCCAAGAGTAGGAGACATCAGAAGATGGATCATAAAACAACACACTAACTCTCTTGGTCAAAGCCCAAGTGGGTCTTCCATGTAAGGAAGCGATCTGCTGCCTGCCATTAAGGTACGTACAGAAGGGCCTTCAGGGACTGAAGTACCTGAACCATGTTCCCAGGAGATGAGATCCGACGGGGGACAAGTTATCTCAAACTTATATAAGTAAAGGTATCAATGGGAGAGAATCCCCTCCACGACATCAGTCACAAAGGACCGAATACTTTGCCTGGAAGACTGACGCTGAAAAGTGTCTGAGGTGCCTAGACCTCTTTTCAGCAACTCGTTCCAAAAGGCCCTTCTGAGAGAGGAGGTGTAGGACCATCCCAGCTGTGAAGTCGAAGCAAAGCTACGGCTTTGGAAAGTGTTAGCACATGGCTGCTTGGAAGATAATGTCGTGGAGGAAGATCCCTCGGATCTCTGTTGGGAGCTGCAGAAAGTCCGGGAACCATTCTGCGTGATGCCATAGCAAAACTATTGGAGTCATTGATAAGATCTTGATTATCCTGACTTGGCTGAGGACTTTCTCACCAGACCGAATGGGGGAAAAAGCATACACCTCTATGCTACCCCACCGATCTTGGAATACATCTTGTTTGAGGGCATGGTGTTCCAGGACTGGGGAACGGTCGCATGGAGCCTGAAGTTCAGGGCCGTCGCAAGCATGACCACGGTCGGGGACCTCACAAAGTTAAGACTTTGTTGGATACAAGATGATTCAAAGACACTAGTAGCCCACTATCTGAGTGGTCCTGTTCAGATTATCTGCACGAACATTACTGTACCAGGAATGACACGAGCGGATGGGGCCACCTAGCTGTCCTCTGTCCATTTGAGGCTTCCTAATGCTAGTTGGTTCTCTAAGAGAGGTGAATGCTGGTACCTTTCTGAATCGGGCCAACGGACGAGGATGGAATGGTGCGGCAGTATTTTGTAGGTTGGCGAGGGCACCAGCCACCCATTGAGATACTACCGCCAGAGAGTTATTGGGTCTTTTGACTGGCCAGACAGTAGTACATTGGATTCTTCTCTCTGGTTACGGTTCATTTTCCCTTTGCCTAAATACAAACACCGAATAGTCTGGCCTATTCTTTACATATTCTCCTCTGTCCTCATACACCTGACAACACTGAGATTACTAAACAATTTCTTCTTACAGCACTGTAATTGTTAAGGGGCCACTTTCCTCTTTGTAAGAGTAGAGGAGACTCTTTAGCTATGGTAAGCAGCTCTTCTAGGAGAAGGACACTCCAAAATCAAACCATTATTCTCTAATCTTGGGTAGTGCCATAGCCTCTGTACCATGGTCTTCCACTGTCATAGGTTGGAGTTCTCTTGATTGAGGGTACACTCGGGCACACTATTCCATCGTATTTCTCCTACTCTTGTTTTGTTAAAGTTTTTATAGTTTATATAGGAGAAAATTATTTTAATTTTGTTGCTCTTCTTAAAATATTTAATTTTTCTTTGTTTCCTTTCCTCACTGAGCTATTTTCCCTGTTGGAGCTCCTGGGCTTATAGCATCCTTCTTTTCCAACTAGGGTAGTAGCTTAGCAAGTAATAATGATAATATGCCCTCCCCCCCACCTCTCTTGATGCATTAAAGAGAGCATCAGATCCAGAGGGGAGACGAGAAGATAGACCTCTTTGCAGCTCTTGTATGCCGTGGTTCGTCCTCCGGGGGGGGGGGGGGTTGCATAGCAATAAACACATCTCAAGATGATGTCGAGATGTGCAACTACTTGCACGTTTTTGTAATAAAGGTGAGGAGCCTGTCCTCCCTCCAACTGCCACCAATCTAGTGTGGTTGGCCAAATAAGACCAATACCAAACAGTAAACCAGTTAATCAGTACAGCTCATGTTAAAAGAGTGAATCTCCATAGAGATCGCCTTCCACACAGGAGACTGGGCCGTAATTACCGAACGCATCCAACCAACCACAAGAAAAGATTGAGACGTATCTTCAATCTATTGTTGGATGGGTAATGGGAAATAAGCATAAGTCTACTACGGAGTAGTAACACCGAACTGTGAGCATGACAATCATACATGCGTAGCTCGACTTGAAGTTGTGTCCGGAACTAAGATGCAGAACGTTGAAAACGTTCGTAAAAGAGATTCCTCCTTATTAGGACGAAAACGTTCGTACTTCTCCGTCTCCGATTAGTAAACTAACATTTGTATTGAATGTTCCCTACTAGGGAACAGATGTGCTTATGATTAGTTTCTGGTCATAGAGTCATTGTAGGAGACTAAGACTTCCGATCGGGAGAAAGAAAAAAATGTGCCTAAATGAAGGCAGAACGTAAATGCCATATGTCTGGTTACAGGAAAGTAGCCAAGTAATATACTGAATAACCTGGTTTCAGTAGGGGATATAGGTATAAAACTTGATAGAACGATATTCTAATTGCAGGATGTATATAGCCCTTGTTGGCAGAAAGATCCCTTGTACGTACATGTACTTGACCATCTGCGCTAGTGCATGCGTAATCTCTGCCTCCAGAGAACGTTTGCAACAAATCCAGTTGCAGGAATAATGTATGTGCAACGAATCGCAACATTATTGCCCAAGGAATTTTTCATCGTTGATTAGCTGTAATAATTTCTTGAATGAGAGCGCCCATGTTCTCAAACAGAATATACAGTTAAAAAAAGTGATAATTTCTCCTTTAGTTTGCCCCTCCTCTCTATGGGACGGGTTAGCCAGCATTTATACACAGACAAGGATGTCTGGTTCCCCATGGGTGGGGCTTGAAACATTTGTAAACTTAATGAAACGTTGCCCAAGCTGTTGCTATCATTCTAAAACGTAAGCTAATACTGCTACTTCGGGACTAACTGTTTGAGACAATAACCCTGTAAGGGTAAAAGCCTATCATGTAAAACAGAAAGTCGTTGTACCCAAGGTACAATGACGTGAGCAGCTGACTCAATCCAATGATAGAACCCGTGTTTATGACATTAACCTCACGGTTTTGTCTTAGATAGAGCACATGCTCTGGGAAGACTTACAGCCTTTATGAAGTTTTAACAACACCCGTTGAAGTTCTGTAAAAGTTCTCAGGAACGAGTGTCTCACGAAAAGGGCGAAGTCTCGTATGTGGGGGTTTCCTTCAAGAAGACTAGACATAGATTGCCATCGGCCGCTTACCCAAAGGAGTTGCCATTGAACGCTTTCTCGCTAGCGAGAAAACTACCGTCTAATTCGGGCAAGGCCTGCCAGGGGAAATGAATTGGAATGTTAAGAATTTTTACTTCACCCCTAATTTTTGTCCGGGCAGTTGAGGGTTTCTCAATGACGAGAAAGGATCACAAGCCACCTGCTAACCCAACCACTCGAAGTGGGAGGGTGGAGGGAAGATGACGGTTGTTCGTTCGAAAATGGAAGGATCAGTGCTGGCAAGACCAGCCTAGCTGACATAGTAATAAGCTGGGAGTGTATAGTGACGTAACATGTCACGTTTTTGGAAGACCCATCCCGATTGGGGGGAGGGTCGACAATAGAGTTTTCAGAAAAAACTCTGGATCACGGAAAGCCAGAAATTCGTCACGACGAGAATCTAGGGGTTCTGAATTTATTTCGTAAATTCCTTTCTCACAACTCTAAGGGATCGTGGATCTTATTCGCGCTACCCTAAGGGATCGTTGTGACGAAAACCCATAGGAACTCTATCGCTGATTCCTGATGGAATCTTTCGGAATCATGTTGCGTGAACCCACTGGGGTTCACGAGACCTGAAGCATGCTCAGAACTCAAAGGAACTACTATGTCATCGTTACCTGTAAGGAGATGGAAATTCCTAGGCAGCAGGCATCCCTCAGGGTTTAGGAACCTTGTCAGGTTTCTGAACCTTCTTACCTGTGGGAGGCTTCTCGGCAGGCAAGAGCGGCACAGGCCTACCCTTACGCTGAAAGCGCGCGACAAGACGGTCACGCGCGTAGAGTTAGTGTCTTGTAACGAGATGGCCTCCTCGTGAACACTCCGCGCGACAAGAGTCCGAGTGCTCTCTGTTATGAGAGTAAAACTCTTGATGACAAAGGTCACGTGCATAAAGTTGGTCGCACTCGCAGCGCTAATTGCGTGCACGCAATGAAAGTCCAAAGACTCTATCATAAGAGTAAAACACTTCATGACGATGGTCACTTGCAAAGAGATGGTTGCGTGCGCGTAGCGCCAATTGCATGCCCACGATGAGAGACCGAAGACTCTGTCATAAGAGTAAAACTCTTGATGATGATGGTCGCGTGCGTAGAGTTGTTTGCGCGTGCGACAAGAGTCCGAAGACTCTGTCATAAGAGTAAAACTCCTGATAATGATGGTCACGCGCGCAGCGTTGGTCATGCGCGACAAGAGTCTGAAGAGTCATAAGGGTGAAACTCTTGATGACGATGGTCACACGCGTAGTGCTGATAGTGCGCACGCGAACACTTTGCGCGACGAAAGTTGGAAGACTCTTTGTCATAAGAATAAAACTCTTGATGACGATGGTCACGCGCGTAGAGTTAGTCGAGCGCACATGGGATGGTCACACGCGAGCTAACACTTCGCGCGACGAGAGTCTGAAGACTCTCTGTCATTAGAGTAACAGTCTTGATGATGATGGTTAAATGCGGAGGGTTGGTCGCGTGAACGAACGCTCTGCGCGCTGAGACTTCGAAGACTCTTGGTGACTTGTTTCACGAGAACCTGAAGGTTCAGCCTGATCGCCTGAACCCCTAGAGGTCGCACGATAAGGAGAGAATTCCCTGATACGATAACCCAGAGGTTCAGCATAGCGCAGGACGCGCCACATATTGTGCTATGAGACGCTAGTGCTCATCAGTGGTCTGACGACCGCAAGCCCGGATTAATACTTAAGCAGCAGCAGTTGGTGCTAATATAGACGACAATAGTTGGCCAGCGTGTGACCCAGTGAGACCTGAAACACAGGTACAGTTTAGTGCCACTGCGTATCCCTTGGTGAAGAGGGTTGTGTTATGCTGGGGAGTTATGTGTCCCTCGGTTAAGAGGGCAGTATTATGCTGGTGAGCTACTCCAGGCGTCGGCCATAGTTCAAGAGCGTTTTTTACCCTATGAGGTCTCGAGACAGGTACTATTAAGGCCTGTCAGAGCATTCCTTGTGCCGTTTTACATATCATCAAGTTGATTTTAAAAGATTATAACTTCATGAGTACCATCGGAGGTCGGAATTTCATTAATAAAATAATGTGTGTTTTTGTATACATATGTGTATTTCTCTATAACGAAGGGGGTTTAGGTAGGTAGGGAATATATATTCAAGTAGGCTCTAGACTTTCTTGTTACTTTCTCTATATCGATAATTTTTTTTTAAGATAACGAAAGTGGAAATAGTACATGAATCTTTCGTGCCTCTATACCTCTTACTAGTACCCTTCTCTCTTCAATATGTTTTCAGTGTGGTATGATATTTTCCGTCTGTGTCCTGAAAGGATTTCCCTTTATTATTTATATAACTACCTATACGAAATTAGTGAGGTTTTCTCGTAATTTTCTCTTTTATTGACATGAGCAGCTTTGCCGAGTGTTTGTTTTAAAATATATATTGTACAATAAATTTATCGTTGACGTTTCCGACGTCCTTTTAACCCTCTTTTGTTTACGATTGTTCTGTTCTCGATTATTTTCTTGTTTGCCAATCTGATGCTTTGCTGTACTTCGGTAATCTAGTAAAAATAAAGCCGTAAGGCAGTTTACTTGCAGCCACCTTGTTTTAAATTAAGCAACAAGGCCAAATTGGTATTTGAAGGTCGGCCTGCAGGTAACACTGGTAAGACTCTTGATGACAAGAGTCATGAGAACCCGAAGGTTCAGCGTGTTCTGTGTTGCTAGACCCCGAAGGGTCAGAGCAACAGGAAACCTAAGTTTCCCTGTCACGAGACACCAAAGTGTCAGTGTGACTAAAGGCAAGAGCCCAGAGGTTCAGTATAACCGGTGTTGCGAGACCGCAACGGGATAGCGCAACAGGAAACCGAAGTTTACTTGTCACAAGACACTGAAGGGTCAGCGTGACTGATGGTACGAGAGCCCGAAGGATCAGTGTAACCATCGTTACGATAGCCTGAAGGCTCAACATAACTGAAACCCAAAGATTCCAAGTCGTGTGAACTTGAAAGTCCAGTGCGACGGAGGCCCGAAGGACTTCTAATGTCATGAGAACCCGCAGGATTAACATGACTAGAGCCCGAAGGCTCACTATCACCGCGAGGAGAACCAGCTGGTTCAAAAAAGATGTCTCCTCACAGTAGGAGGAAAACGTCTAGGATGGAGAGGGGTCATCACTCCTTCCACCCTACGATCCTCCGGAGAGGAACGATGAGCAGACTCCACCCGAGGGGGAGACTAATACTGCTCTAAAGATACCTCCTCTGGTGGGGAGGTTTGTTCTCACGCAGGAGAACATCGCTTAAGACAAGACTCTCACTCCACCCCTGGAATAGAACCATAAGAGTAAAGGGGACCAATGACGCTCAAGGGCTGTCTTCTCTTGAGAACGAGACTCGTTCCCCCGAAGGGGCAATCTGCTTCGGAGAAAGCTCTGCCACCACCCTTGGTTGATCAGCAAACTCCTCGGTGTCGGAAACAGGCTCAATGCCTGACCGACGATCCACAGCTCCAACACAAAAGCTGAACATAAGATTTCTCTTGCGAACGAGAGGAAAGTTCTCCCGAAGGAGGACATCGCCTAAGACAAGCTTCCTCCCAGCTCTATAAGAAAAAAGCATAGGCGTAATATTCTCTCTCACGAACGAGAGAGAAGTTCTCCCAAAGGAGGACATCCCCTGGGACAAGCTTTTCCCAACACTATGAGAAAAAAGCGTAGGCGTAATAATCTCTCTCACGAACGAGAGAGAAGTCCTCCCGAAGGAGTACACCGCCTGAGACAAGCTTTCTCCCAGCTCTAAGGGAAAAAAGCGTAGGCGTATTAATCTCGCTCGCGAACGAGAGAGAAGTTCCCCCAAAGGAGGAAATCACCTAAGACAAGCTTTCTCCCAGCTCTATGGGAAAAAGCAGAGGAGTAATGATTTCTCACGCGAACAAGAGAGAAGTTCCCCCTGAAGGAGGAACAAGTTTTTGACTTGCTTTTCCCCGCCTCAAGGGGAGGAAGAACAGTCTTCGGCTACAAGATAGCAGAAGAAGATCTCGTCGAGCTGTCAGCGATTCTTTCCGAAAGAGGGAAGGTTGCAGAACGGCTGAAGTAGGGAAGCTCTCCCTTGGAAGGGGGAGCAGCCCAACTCCGGGGAAGGTTAACACTACCTCGTAAGGGAAGGTTCTCCAACCCCTGGAGGCGAACCTCCTGGCAGCACGCTATGTTTCCCATCAACAAGCCTTATTCAAGTTGAAGGTCAGCAACGAGTGCTACCTCGTAAGGTGGGCAGCTCACGATCTGCCACAGGAAGCGCAGGACATTGCCTGGAGTGGCCAAAGCCATCGGTCTTCTTTCTACGCGCTGCTATCTGTAAAAAAGGAAATAAAAGTTGTGATGAATTACAAATAATAACTCCAATGCATAATATGAACTATACGGGGAATATGTCACCTTACTTGTAAGAGAATTCCTCGAAAGAGAGCGGAACTATTATAAACTTTAACTCATGTACTGAAAAAACACACGGGAGTGTTGGGAACTGCCAGCCACCCACGCAGGGGAGGGCGGCAAGGTAGGGGAGGTC
>NC_090743.1:78400972-78423472 GCF_036898095.1 Palaemon carinicauda | reverse complement strand
TTAGCTTTAGTTATAGGTGACTCTTTGAGTTATTTGATGGCATTTTGTACTTCATCAATTTATTATTTTTTGTGAGCCATCAGTGTTCGTACATTTATTGTGTAATGAATATCGTAAAATTTTTGCCTATGTGTCTTACTAGTTTTTCCTTGCTCCTACTGATTTGTGTTTTTGTCACTGGATTTGAAATTAAAATAAAAGAACCCGTTATGGCTTCCTCCTAGAGAGAGTTCGTAACAAATTTGGCGACCGTGACAGGATCCAGGACAAACTCAATCGGTGTTGCGAGTTGTCAGACAGTGTTCTGGGTGAGATTTTAAAGTATTTATTTTTGTTGTGCCTCATCACCTTCCTTCTTTTCCTTTTCACTATGGCGGATGTAGAGTTTAACCCTGCCGAATATTTAGCTTCTGAGGATTGTGTTAGGTATTTGAGTGCTTTGACTAAAGAAAATTTGAAAGCTTGTGCTAGGTCGTTAGGCATTTCTTTAACAAATAGAGAATTGAAAAAGGATGTATATAAGTTGGTAAAGAATAGGCAGTGTGAACTTAAACAAACTGCTGATGAATTAATTAGTGAAAGCATGAGTGAGTCTGATATAGAAGGGGCTCCGAGATCGAGTCTTTTTCAGGATCCGCTTCACTGTGGAGTGATTTTTCAAGGGTACGGCAGTCTGCCTGATGGCAAGTCAGACTGAGCGGTTCCTCGTACTGATAATCTTTGTCCGGCTGTTCCTACTCGTTCGGTCGAAGTGGAAAATGAGCCACTAGTAAAGGATTTCCAGAGCATGTTGGAGCTAAAGAAGTTAGAGTTCGAGGAGTTGGAGAGAATCAGAGCACAGGAGAGAACTATGCTTGGCATGGAGTTAGAGTTGGCCAAGATCCAGCAAGGTAAGAAGTGTGTGAGTACCCCCATACATGAAGATATCGGGGAAAAGTTTAGTTTTGGGATGCTCTAAAACTTGTACCTTGTTTTACTGAGGAGAACGTGCCTGAATTCTTTAAGGCTTTTGAAAGGGTTGCTTCCAGGTTGTCTTGGCCTAGGGAGGTCTGGACAGTGTTGATTCAATGTCACTTGCTGGGCAAGGCTCAGAAGGTTTATAATGCCGTAGAGGAGCAAGTATCTCGGGATTATGAGAAAGTGAAAGCTTTGATATTAAAAGCTTATGATTTGGTTCCCGAGGCCTACAGGCAGAGGTTTAGGAATTTTAACAAAACCCCGAACATGACTTTTGTGGAGTTTGCTCGTGTAAAGCAGGAGCATTTTGATGATTGGCTCAAGAGTCGCCAAGTAACTACTTTGGTGGCCTTGAAGGAATTGATATTGATTGAAGATTTTAAAAAATCGTGTGCTAAAGATTTAAGAGTGCATTTAGAAGACTTGAAAGTGACCTCTTTTCCCAGAATTGCTCAGTTGAGTGATAATTATATATTGACCCATAAGGTTGGTACTAAGAACGTCAGGGGTAATTTCCCTATGGTCAAAAGGTAACTGGGAGAGTAGAAAGAGAATGTTCTTTAACCAAAATAATTCTAATTTCCAGGCTAACTCTAAAGCAAATTCCAATTTTCAGGTCAAAAGTCAACCAAAAAGTAATCCCAGTGGTAATTTTGCAAAAACTGATAATGCTCATCCTAGTCGTACTATAACTAGTGGTGTGGGAAGTAGTAGAACCTGTTACTGGTGTAACAAGACAGGACATATCCAGGCTAAGTGTTTTGCTCGTCAGAGTTATCTATAGAGGCAGGCTACTTCTCCCATTGCTTTGGTGAATCAAGTTAAGGCTTCTCAACATTCTGTAGAGAACGAAGAAAATGGTAACAAAGGTAATAAAGAGAAAGATTCCGCCATGTGACTGTCATTTAATAAGTATATTTGGCCAGGTAAGCTGTGATTTGAGGAGGAAGTTATAAATGTCAATTTTTTTAGGGACACAGGTGCTGCTCGATCTTTATTGTTGAGAAGTAGGTTACCTCTTAACGTGAAGATCACTAACTCTAATATTTCAAGTGGTTTTCCGGACACTGTTGTGTCGGCTCCTGTGGTTGAAGGAGAGATTGACATATTGGGTGTCATAAAGAATATTAATCTGGCCATTGTTGATCAACTGCCTATTCCTGGGATAGATGGTATCCTAGGAAATGACTTATGTAATGTGGAGGGACAAGAATTGTTCCCCATCTTAACCTTAAATAAATTACCAATTGCTGTAACTACTCGCTCCCAGAGAAAGGGGCATAACCTCTTGATGGACGAGAGGATTTACATTCAGACCCTGTACAAGTAGATGTAGCAGTAAGAAGGCTCGAGTCTGTAGGAAGTAGTGATAGTAGTAAGGTAGTTAGAGCATGGAATAGGGCTGATTTTATAAGAGCTCAGCATGATGAATTTGATGTGGAAATAACTGAGGGGGATGATGTTTCTAAGCCATGTTTTGTATCAGAGAGGATTATTGTGTAGATTAAACCATTCTGCTCTTATGGAATCCTTTGAGTACCATAAGCAGATTTTTTTACCTAAACAATTCTGAGACGAATTGCTGCAGTTAGCTCATGAGGATTCTTTCTTGGGACACTTTGAGGTAACAAAAACTTTTAAGAGATTAACCAAGCTATTTTGGTGGCCTTATATGAGAAGGTGTATTAAGCAGTTCTTGCGAACTTGTGAGACGTGCCAGGTCATGGGTAAACCTAATCAGGTATTGCGAAAGGCTCCATTAAAACCCATCCCTGTAATTGGTGAACCATTTGCAGAGATTGTCATTGATGTTGTTGGTCCTTTACCTAGAACCTAATCGGGATATATGTATTTATTAACTGTGATGGATAGGGCTTCTCGGTTCCCAGAGGCTTTCCCTCTAAGGAAAGTAATGTCAAAAGCTGTCTGGGAGAAGTTAGTGGAATATTTTTGTCGTTATAGGTTACCTTGTACCATTCAATCAGATCGCGGTACTAATTTTACTTCTAAGTACTTTCAGGACAGGTGTGCTGAACTGGCCATTCAGCACATCACCAGTGTCCCATACCATCCTGAAAGTCAAGGGGTTGTGGTAAGGTTCCACCAAACCTTAAAAAGTATAATTGCTAAGTACTGTTACGAAAGGGAGAGTAGTTGGGTTATTTGCCTTAAAAACTCACCCAAATGAATCTACTGGTGTTTCTCCTTTCAGATTGGTGTATGGTCATGAGGTTCGAGATTTTTTGGAAGTGTTATTTGAAGTGTTGATTGGGGGACGAAAACAAATTCAAAATTTAAATATATTTTTATCTAATTTGAAAAATAAATTGAGTGGTACCTGGAAGTTTGCCCAGGATAATTTGCAAGCTTCCCAGGCTAGTATGAAAGAATTCCATGATCGCAAGGCAGCAAGTCGTTCTTTCGAATTTGGAGATCTGGTGCTGGTTTTAGATATGGACTCTGATAGTTTTCTGAAACCCAGATTTAAAGGTCCATGGAAGGTAATAAGAAAGGTGTCTGACTTTAATTACGAATTAGTGTCTCCAGGTTCTACTAGAAAGAGTAGAATTTTTCACATTAATAGATTAAAGAAATATGAAGGTAGAAATCCAGATCCATTAAATATTGTCTATAAAATACCATGTTCTCTATCTACTGTATTTTATAATAATGTTGATAACCCTGAATCTGTAGAGAATTTAAGAACTAATGTTGAGATTTTTAATAAGGCTAATGTTTTGTTGGAACATCTGGATAAAGTCCAGAAGAAAGACGTGTTATGTTTGATAAAGTCTTTTCCAGAAGTGTTTAGAGAGGCTCCAGGGCTTACTTCATGGCTTGAACATGATGTTGAGGTAGGTGATGCTCGTCCAGTAAAGCAGGCCCCTTACCGCCAGAACCCAGAAAAACCCAAAGTAGTTGAGGAGGTGGTCCAGTATATGCTGGACCATGATCTTATTCAACCCAGCTTAAGTCCGTGGAGTTCTCCTATAGTTTTGGTAAAGAAACCTGACGGTAATTATAGAATGTGTGTTGACTACCGTAGAGTTAATCAGGTAACCAAGAGTGACAGTTTCCCTCTTCCCCGGATTGAAGATTTAATAGACCGGATAGGGAATGCCTAGTTTGTAACTAAATTAGACTTATTGAAGGGTTACTGGCAGGTGCCATTGTCTCACAGGGCCCGTGAGATTTCGGCATTTGTCACCCCAAATGGGTTGTATGAATGTACGATGATGCCTTTTGGCTTGAAAAATGCAGCTTGTACGTTCCAGCGCCTTATGAATAGGGTGATATGCGGGCTGGAGGGTACCGAAATACATATTGACGACTTGGTGGTATACAGTCTGGACTGGAAAACCCATGTTGAAAGGTTAAGAAAACGGTTTCAGGATTTACGAAAGGCTGGTTTGGTTGTAAATATCAATAAGTGTGAATTTGGTAAGGCTGTAGTGACCTATCTTGGTCATGAGGTTGGTTTGGGGAAGGTTGCTCCTAAACATGCTAATATTGGAGTTATAGCTAACCTTCCTCAGCCGTGTAATGTCCGTGGTGTCTGCAAAATTCTTGGCATGTTAGGGTATTACAGGAGGTTCCTGAAGAATTTTGCTGACATCGCCCAGCCTTCAACTAATCTATTGAAAACAAACACTAATTTTTTGTGGAGTACAGAGTGTGAAAAAGCGTTTTCTAATTTGAAATCGGTATTAGTCTCGTAACTAATTCTTAGCTCTCCCAATTTTAATAAACCTTTTATTTTGGCAGTGGATGCCAGTGATGTGGGCATTGGAGGAGTTCTGTTTCATAGAGATGATGAGGGGGAAATGCACCCAGTATCTTATTTCAGTAAAAAGTTACTCCCTGCTGAAAGAAAGTACTCCACTATAGAGAAGGAAGCTTTGGCTCTGGTGAAGAGCGTATCCCATTTTTCCATTTATTTATCTAGTTCTCTCCAGGTTAAAGTGTTGATGGACCATAACCCGCTGGTGTTCATAAATAAGATGAAGGGAGTGAATCAAAGGATTCTGCGATGGGCACTTCTCCTTCAGGAATATAACCTGGTCTTCCAACATATAAGAGGAGTGGATAACAATATCCCCGATGCATTTTCTTTTCAGATGATGTATAGGCTATTAATGTATCCTAAGGTTGTTTTTGCTTATTTTTGTGCAATCCCACAGTTCCATTTTTTTTTTTGGGGGGGGGCAGTTAGATTAAGTAGTCTTAGTGTGAGTGTTTTTGTTTGTCATGTTTACTTTACCTTAAATTTTCGTATTAAGGTTAAAAAAAAAGGCGGAAAAAAAAATTTCATTTTCCTGTTTAGTCAAATTTATTTTTTTTTTTTTGCTGAGGGAGGAAGGTGACAGGCCGTAATGTAATTTTAAAGTAAAATTTCATTGTTTTGCCTTTTCGCACTGATGGCTTTTATTTTTCTATTGTTTGCAATTTTTTTTAAAACTAAGTTAGGTATTTTGCTGTTGGTTTCACGTTAGTATATATTTTGGTTAAATGTAGTGCTAATTTGCTTTGGTTGAAAAAGCTTAAGTTTTTGTGGCGCCATTTATTGAGTGTAGTTTGAAGTGCAGCCTTCCTCAGTGTTTTTGCTTCCTTGTCAAATTTGTAACTCTTTATTTTTCTTTGTGGTTACTGGGAGTGTTGTAAGGAGAGGTGACTTGTGACTCTCCTAAAGTATTCTCGAGAGTCTAGTTCAAGGCCGTTGAAGACTCTGGAGCTGCTGATCTGTCTGCTGCTGTGGATTATATATACATATCATCCTATTGGGAAGATTTCTCGCTTGTTCTCGGAGAACAACAATCTGCTGTTATTGAGCTGCTTCTTAATGTGAAAGGCAGTTATGCATGTGAAGCTCCATGTGGGAGTACGACGTGCAACTGTGATTTAAGTGGCCTACTGGCTTAATCTTGACGTTGGCAGTTGTGTGTAAATCAAGACTCGAGAGCCTTTTTCGTCTTTTATGGATGTATCCACTGTATCAGCACCAGAGTGGCCTTGTTGGAGCAAGTAGGGTGTCTTCTCTCAGGTAAGAGGAACATCCTCTGTATCTTTGGAAAGCCGTAGACTAAAGTGTGAATATCCACCAACGGTTTTGAAGTGCAGTTGTTCCGTAACCGAAATACAAACCACGCTATTTACATTGG
Organism: Palaemon carinicauda; assembly: GCF_036898095.1. Taxonomy (NCBI): domain Eukaryota; kingdom Metazoa; phylum Arthropoda; class Malacostraca; order Decapoda; family Palaemonidae; genus Palaemon; species Palaemon carinicauda. The sequence goes on along the minus strand of NC_090743.1, from coordinate 78,417,356 downwards.
GTTTACCTTTTAGCGTAGCTGAAATGACGAGCCAATAGTTTTTAACGAGGGTTAATTACCCCCGCGCTAGTTAGCGGGGGGTAGGGGAAGGGTAGCTTGCTACCCTCCCCCCCCCCCCACACACCGGTGATTTGCTACACTTCACTTTTGGCTCCGGCGGTGAACAGACGTGTCTGTCCATCATCCTCGTTGACAGCCTTTAATCTTTTTTCTGCTTTTTCTCTACAGCAGTGTGTTAGAAGTTGACCACCTTTATTATTGCTATGCGTACGTGCCCTGGAATTGCCGGCCGCCCTTGTGGTACCTTTATGTCGGCCACGGATACGGATCCTCACACCCTTTGCCCGCAGTGTCGAGGCCGACGGTGTGATCGGGAAAATATGTGTAGTGAGTGCAGGGAGTGGTCTACCTCCCAGTGGGAGAGGTTTGGCCGCCGGCGTAAGAAGAAGTCCTAGAGAGACCGTTCCCCTTCCGGAGTTACCTTGAAGGAAGAAGGTTCTCGGGACTCTTCTTTCGCCGCCCAAACCTCCTCCGAAGCTCCCCCTCGTTCGGCTCCTAAGGAGAGTCGGCCGAGTGGTAGCGCAGGCCCTAGTTCTGTTTCCGGCCTTGGGTGGGGGGAGAGGGCGTCGCCTCCCATAGCGGGGCGGTTCCCCCTCCTCCTCCGGGGGAGGTTATTGATGAGTCACTGTCTAATGATGATCTTTTACAGATTTGGGCTTCCCTGGGGCTTAAGGGCTTGCCCTCCAGGGTTGCCCTGATTGACCTTGTCCAGTTTGGGGCCGCCGTTAAGCAGTCGCCGGTGATAGCAGAGGTAGACCCTCTGTCTATCGTCGACGTCGTGGTGGCAGAGGCCTCCAACGGGGTGGGGCAATCCTCTGCAGGTGCAGTTGGGGATGTTGGTGCTGACGGCTCTCCTCCCCCTTCCATACATCCTTCAAAGGGGGAAGGGAGTCCTACGGGCTCGTCTGCTGTCCAGCTTCCCTCTAAGGGGAGTGCCTTGACTGAGACTCCCCTTCGAAGGACTGATGGTCCTGATGATCTTCCTCGTGGCCGCCTTCTCCGTAAGGCTCACCGTCCGCTGCGTCACAAGGGCCTCCCATCTTATAAGGGTGTTAAGAGGCGCCTTTTTGGATCTTCTTCTTCCGAAGGGGACTCTCCTCGTCGTAAACAGCCTACAGCTCCAGCTTCATTAGACCTCTCTGGGGATTGGTCTCCTACTCCTGCTAGAACTTCACCTTCTGGGGCAGATGTTCAGCAACCTAACCTCGTCACCCGACGGGCAACTGTCCCTTCGGGGCAAAGGGATTCTTCCCTTACACGTGCAGTGTTAGCGCACAGGCGCTCTCCTGCTCGTCAGCTTTCTCCTGCTCGTCAGTGCTCTCCTGCTCGTCGGCGCTCTCCTGATGTTCGCCCTCCTTCTCGCCAGCGCTCTCCTGAGAACATCCTTCAACCTGTTGTTCCCGAAGAGCGCTCAGCGCGCCAGCGTTCCCCTGCTCGCCCTTCTGCAGTGTTAGCGCACAGGCGCTCCCCTGCTCGTCAGCGCTGTCCTGTTCGTCAACGCTCTTCTGAGGATCATCGCCCTCTTGCTCGCCAGCGCTCCCCTGTGGTCTCTGAATATCCTGCAGTCCCTGTTGGGCGCCCTACACGCCATCAGTCTCCTGAGCGCTCTCGCGATCCTCAGCTTGTTCCTGCACAACATCGCCCGCGTTCTCCAGCGCGTGTTTCTAAAGCACATGTTCGCCCACGCGCTTCCTGTTCCTGTTCGTGAACGCGCCGCGCCAACTGTTCCTTCACAGGATTCCACGCGTCGCCCTCTTGCTCCCCAGCGATCACCAGCTCGCCAGTGTTCACAGACGATTCAACAATCTCCTGCTCGTCAGCGTTCTCCTACGTGTCAGCGATCACCTGAACATCGGCGATCTCCAGATCGCCCGCGTGACTTATCGCCTGCGCACATGCGGTCTCCAACGCGCCGTCGCCCAGAGATTCTGGAAGGACATGGTTCGCCCTCTGCTAGCTCGCCCTCGTGCGATTGTTCGCCTGCGCGACCTACGCGCTATCGCTCGCCAACGCGCCAACGATCGCCTGAGCACCAGCGTTCGCCAGCGCATCACCGATCGCCAGCTCGCAATCGCTCTCCCTCGCGCTACAGGTCTCCTGACCAACGTCGCCAGCGATCTTCGGAACGTTCTCACTCGCCAACGCGGCAACGCGTTCCCTCTCCATCGCGCCAACGCATTCGTTCACCGGCTCGCCTAAACGCTCGTTTGCCTGTACGCCCTCGCGCCCACTCGCCCGCGCGACCACCATTCGCGCCGAATTTTACAGCCAGTGAAAGCAGCAGGAACGCGTGTTCCCAGACAGCGCTCTGGATCGCCTCCATCAAAACGCAGGACTGTTGTGCAGGACACGGAAGACACTTCAGAGAGGTCAGTGCGTCTTTCTTCCCCCTTTCTTTTTCAGGCAGGTCCAGTGGTGTCCACTCCGAAGGATCGCCGGATCCCTTTTCCTCCAGCGAGGATTTCGGACTCTGTGTCCGTGGAACAACAGACTTGGTTTGGTCCTCTGATGCGGGCGTTAGTGAGGGTAATGAAACCAGCACTCGCCGATCAGGGCAACAAACCAACGGCAGCCTCACCTACGCTGAAGAGAAAGAGAGGAGTGGACTTCGTGGTGACTTCCCCCAGGGAGAAGTTGGTTCCTAAGAGGTCTGTCGGGAAGGCCCCTTCCCCTGCTCGAGCGTTTTCTCCTTCTCCCGTGGACGAGGCTTTTCCGTCCTCGGGTCAGTCCAGTGAAGCGATAGTCTTCCCCTCAGCACCAAGGGGGGAGCCTTCTCTTCATGGAGGAGAATCGTCTCGTGCGGAAGGGGCTCTTCGAACCTCTTTGTTGGGATCCTGTATCCCTCCCAGGAGGGAACCCAAGGACTCCAAGACCATCCCGAAATCATCTTCGAGGATTCGCCAGCCGCGGCTCCCCGGGGGAACGTCCACGCTTCGCCCCAGGAAGAGATTCCGGGGACAGGAGACTTAGCTGCCAGCCCGCTAGGAGGAGATCAGCAGGAATCAGAACATGCCTTCTGGCAGGTCCTGAGCCTGATGACGCAACTCAACGGGTTCATGGACCCCGTGATCGCCCCCCGAGAAGGCAAGGACACAGTCTTGGACGAAGTGTTCAACGTTCGGAAAGCCCCTAAGTCCAGTGCGGCTCTGCCCTGGTCTCGGGGACTGAAGAGTGCCAGAGCCAGGGCCAACGCCCAGCTCGTGATTCTTGCCTCCTCCAGTCGTTCCTCTGCCGGGTACAAACTCATCCCTCCTCCTCGTCTCCAGCAGAGGAGGTATTTTGAGATCTTGGGTGAGTCCAGTCTCGCTCTTCCTCTCCATCACTCCGTGGAGGAGCTGGCGAAGGGAGTTCCCCTTGAGAAGCTCTCTGCCCGGCAGGTGTCGTTCTCGGCGTCGGAGATCCTGAGCCATGAGAAGGTCGCGAAGTGCGCCATGCAGGCCACTTCGTGGTTGGATTTATGGGTAGGAACTCTGGGCATCCTATTGCGCTCCGAGAACTTGTCTAAGGAGACCAATAGGAAGACCCTGGAGACCTTCTTACTCTCGGGCACCCGCTCCATCAAGTTCTTGGCGCACCAGGTCACCACCCTGTGGGCCAACTCGGTGTTGAAGCGGCGCGATGCGGTGACCGAGAGATTCCATCCGAAGGTCCCCGCCGTGGATGTCTGTAGGCTCAGACATGCTTCCCTTCTTGGGGAGAATCTGTTCGAGCCACAGGATATGGAGCGAACGGCTGAGAGGTGGAGGAAATCTAGCACGGACTCCCTCCTCCATAGGGCCCTTACAGCTCGGCCCTATAAGCCTCCAGCTCCGCCGCAACAGCAGCAGCAGCCTCGTAAGGCTACGAAGCAGACACCGGCAGTTAAGAAAGTGGTGTCTAAGCCCCAGCCCTTTCCAGCCAAGGTTAAAAGGGGTGGCAAGTCCTCCAGGGGAGGCAAGACTCCTAGGGGTAGCGGCCGTGGCCGCAAACCCTAGGGGTGGCAGTCCCCCTGCGTGTCCACCTGTGGGGGGATGCCTTCAGCGTTGCGTCCGCAGGTGGCAGCAACACGGGGCCGATGATTGGACGGTTTCAGTGATCGGCCAAGGCTATCGCCTCCCGTTCACAACATCTCAACCTCCTCTTACAGCGAATCCAGTGTCGTTGAGCTCCTATGCCACGGGGTCGGCAAAGGGGCTGGCCCTTCGGGCCAAAGTCGAGACCATGCTCAAGAAGGGTGCTCTCCAGGAGGTCGTCGACGGCTCCCCAGGCTTCTTCAGTCGACTCTTTCTTGTAAAGGAGGCGTCTGGTGGCTGGAGACCTGTCATCGACCTCTCAGCTCTGAAAGGGTTTGTCAAGCAAACCCGGTTCAGCATGGAGACAGCGGACACGGTCAGACTTGCGGTGAGACCACAAGACTTCGTGTGCACACTGGATCTAAAGGACGCGTACTTCCAGATCCCAATCCATCCGTCTTCCAGGAAGTACCCAAGATTCTGCCTAGACGAGAAGATCTACCAGTTCAAGGTGCTGTGTTTCGGTCTCTCCACAGCTCCTCAGGTGTTCACCAGTGTTTTCACCCTGATTTCATCTTGGGCGCACAGGAACGGCATTCGTCTCCTTCATTATCTGGACGACTGGCTGATCCTAGCAAACTCGGAGTCGACCCTTCTTCGGCACCGAGACAGGCTCCTAGGTCTTTGCCAGGATCTGGGGATCGGGGTAAACCTCGAGAAGTCCTCTCTGCAGCCGTCCCAACGACTGGTTTATCTAGGCATGCTGATAGACACCAATCTCCACAAAGCCTTTCCATCAGACGACCGGATAGCAAGGCTGAGGAGGGTGGCGGAACCCTTCCTCAGGCGAGAAGAGCTCCCCCCCCCAAGTCGTGGTTGCGTCTCTTAGGTCACCTGTCCTCCCTGGCTTGTCTGGTTCCAAACAGCCGCCTCAGGATGAGATCCCTGCAGTGGCGGCTCAAGTCCCGGTGGAATCAAGGATCCGATTCCCCGAACATTCTGATCCCGATAGGATCTTTGGAACGGACGGACTTGCGGTGGTGGCTGGTCGACGAGAACCTGCGGAAGGGAGTGAGTCTTCTCGTCCTCCCCCCGGAATTGACTCTGTTTTCGGAAGTGTCAAAAGAAGGGTGGGGGGCGCACGTTCTGAACCAGAGGGCCTCAGGCCTTTGGTCAGAATCAGAAAAGTGCCTGCACATCAACCTGCTAGAATTGAAGGCCGTCTTTCTGGCTCTTTAGCAGTTCCAACGGACCCTGACGGGTCACTCCGTGGTGGTGATGGGCGACAACACCACAGTAGTGGCTTATATCAACAAGCAGGGAGGCACTTTTTAGCAACAGCTATCCCATCTTGCAGTAGAGATTCTGAGGTGGACCGAAGTCCACTCGATAACTCTATCAGCTCGCTTCATTCCTGGCAAGAGGAATGTGCTCGCCGACAGTCTGAGCAGGGCCTCGCAGATAGTGAGTACCGAGTGGTCTTTGGATCCTCAGATAGCCAACACAGTCCTGACTTTGTGGGGTTCCCCGACCGTGGACCTGTTCGCGACAGCGTTGAATTTCAAGCTGCCTCTGTACTGCTCCCCAGTCCCGGACCCCAAGGCACTCTGGCTAGATGTTTTCCAGCAACGGTGGGACAACATCGACGTGTACGCCTTCCCACCGTTCTGTCTGATGAGAAGGGTGCTTAACAGGACCAGACTATCGGTCAACTGTTCGATGACTCTGGTAGCTCCGCTATGGCATCACGCGGAATGGTTCCCGGACTTTCTGCAGCTCCTGACGGAGCTCCTGAGGGAACTTCCTCCATGACACGAGCTTCTCAGACAACCCCACTCCGACGTCCCTCCCAAGGCCATGGCCTCGCTTCGGCTTCACGCCTGGAGACTATCAAGCGTCTCCTCACGGAGAGAGGCTTTTCGCAACAGGTTGCGGAGAGAATGTCTCGGCACCTACGAAGGTCCTCTGAGGGAGTCTACCAGGCGAAGTGGAGAGTCTTTTGTGGTTGGTGTCGTGGGAGGGGTATCTCTCCACTCGATGCCACTATTCCAGCAATAGCGGACTTCCTCGTTTATCTGCGGGAGGAATTGCGCCTTTCTGTCTCGGCAGTGAAAGACTATCGCTCAGCCTTAAGCTTGGCCTTCAGGCTGAAAGGCGTGGATATTTCTTCCTCGCTAGAACTCTCTCTACTCATACGTAGCTATGAGCATACCTACCCCCAGTCGGAATTGAGACCTCCTCCTTGGAACGTGGTTCGGGTCCTCAGGGCTCTTAAGAGACCTCCCTTCGAACCATTACGCCAGGCCTCCGATCGCCACCTGTCTTGGAAGACGGCTTTCCTGCTCGCTTTGGCTTCGGCCAAGCGGGTTAGTGAACTTCATGGTCTCTCGTACGACATCGCCCATTCAAGGGGATGGGGGAGGTAACGTTCAGGTTCGTCCCTGAGTTTGTAGCCAAGACTCAGAATCCTGGAGTGCCGGATCCTCGGTTCGACTCTTTCAGGATCGCGAGTCTCCGCTCTGTAACAAGCGACCCAGACCAGCTGCTACTATGTCCAGTGAGGTGTCTGAGGCACTACTTGAAGAGAACGGCTGCAGTCCGTCCTCAAGTGCGAGCATTGTTTGTGAGCACAGGCAGGGCGAAGAGGAGGGTCACCAGAAACACCATCTCAGCTTGGATTCGAAGGGTTATCCACCATGCCTTGAATCCAGACCCTCCTCCGTCACGTCACCCTAGGGCACACGATGTCAGGGGTGTTGCTACGTCCCTGGCCTTCAAGAGAAACTTCTCTGTGACGCAGGTACTTCAAGCTAGGGTCTGGAAGCGTCAGACGACCTTCACAGCCCACTACCTGCAAGACGTGACCCACAGGAGCCTCGATACGTTTTCTATCGGCCCTGTGGTGGCTGCACAACAGCTGGTCTAACCTCAGGCTCCTTTATGGACAAGTAGCAGTGGGTTGAGGGCGTTGTTACCCGGTTTTAGTCTGCGTGAATGAAAGAGTATGTCTGACCCTTACTTCTTTCTTCATTCTCCCCTCTCTTGGGGAAGCAGCATCCTGGTCCTCGCATAGCTGACCTCGACCTCTGCAGGTAACCCATGCTTCCTTGTGCTCCTAGTATTAAGCTTAATACTGTTGCGTCCCCCATACCTTGACGAGGTGGTATTGGGAACGTCCTATCCTAGATTCCTATCTAAAGGTCTCAAGGTCAACTTCATAGGACGAGTCACACCTTCCTCCACACACAACTTATGTAGGCCACTCGTTCCTAGCGAAGCAAGGAACTTGTGAGGTGCAGGGGCTCCTTCTCTCAAGTGCTGCTCACTGAGGGATTGAGTCCCCGTGCAAAGCCGACAGTAAGGCTGGGGACTTTCCACCCTTCCTAAGGGGTAAGTCACCCAATGTAAATAGCGTGGTTTGTATTTCGGTTACGGAACAAATGACAAATTCAAAGATAATTTGTATTTTTCCTAACCATACAAACCTTAGCTATTTACACATATTTGCCCGCCATCCCTGGCCCCCAAGTCAAGTCCTACCTCGAGGTGAAGTGAAGCAAATCTCCGGTGTTTGGGGGGGAGGGGTAGCAAGCTACCCTTCCCCTACCCGCCGCTAACTAGCGCGGGGGTAATTAACCCTCGTTAAAAACTATTGGCTCGTCATTTCAGCTACGCTAAAAGGTAAACCCAATGTAAATAGCTAAGGTTTGTATGGTTAGGAAAAATAAAAATTATCTTCGAATTTGTCATTTCTTCTGATGAGTGATGTTTTGTGACAGCATTGTTTGAGCGGTATATGGACTCATCTGTATTAGTACTGGTCTGTGTCATAGGACTAATCTATCTGTATCTTCAGCTACACCTTAAAGAGGGTGTAATTATATAGTCCTCCAAAGTGTGTGTTTGATAGTATATTTCATTATTGTGAAAGCTGTTCAAGGTATAATGTGAGACTGAGTGTCATAGTAGTGTATACATTAATATTAAGATTTAGATTTTTATGCCTTAGGTAGGACTATTGTTTCTTTTTCTATGTCCTTCCACTTCTTTCCTTTCTATTTAGAAATAGGTTAGCGTGGTGGGTAAATTTTTTTTAGTCCCTTATTAAGATTAAGATTTGGTTCCTTCACTATGAGTAAGGTTTAGCTTTAGTTATAGGTGACTCTCTGAGTTATTTGATGGCATTTTGTACTTCATCAATTTATTATTTTTTGTGAGCCATCAGTGTTCGTACATTTATTGTGTAATGAATATCGTAAAATTTTTGCCTATGTGTCTTTCAGGTTTTTCCTCGCTCCTACTGATTTGTGTTTTTGTCACTGGATTTGAGATTAAAATAAAAGAACCCGTTATGGCTTCCTCCTAGAGGGAGTTCGTAACACTAGTTATTTACAAATTTTGTTTACTAGTACTTTATGAAGTTTGAACATACCCAAACTGGAAACCACAGAATTTTTTCCAAATTGAACACGTTTCAATGATATTTTGTTTAACAAAATCTTTGCAAAATTTAAGTTTTTTTTGCAGCTTTCCAATTAATATTGTGGTTGCAATCATTCATATGCTGAAAAAGACTGCTGGCAATGTTACCCGTTCTTACATTATATTTTTGTTTTGTTTTTATTACACTGATCACATGGAAGTCCATAAATACATCCGTTCATCTGCTTTGGGGAATTTATTATCAATATATTCTTGAGTGCGCTGTTTTCAAAAAGTATATTAATTCCAAACGGTTTCAAAATTCCAGGTAGAGGTACAAACGAGGTTATTCACATTAAAATCATTGTTGTTAATAAATCCATAAAAAGTTTTCTTAGCCTTTTGGCAGGCTTTGTTTATGAAATGTCATGGATACTTTTCCAAGCTCCGCTTCAAGGAAATCAGGCACCTTAGGCGCAATGCCCGCAAAAACATGGATGAAAAAACCACAATTTTGGTTAATGGGTGATGATTACAATAGTAATGTACATACGAATTAACATTCTCAAGTTTTTTGTACACAATAAATTTAAAAGACTTTTATTGTCTGAATACTAAAACATCTAAAATGGCCACTTGTTATCGACTTCTATCTCTAATGAAATCTCAATAGATGGTATTATTATTATTATCACTAGCCAAACTACAATGCTAGTTGGAAAAGCAAGATGATATAAGCCCAAAGGCTCCAATAGGGAGAAATAGCTCAGTGAAGAAAGGAAAGAAGGAAATAAATAAACAATATAAGAAGTGATGAAAATTAAAACAAAATATTTTACCAAACATTAACAACATTAAAACAGATAATTCATATATAGACTATAGAAAGAATTATGTCAACCTGTTCAACATAAAAACATTTGCTGCAATTTTGAACTTTTGAAGTTCTACTGATTCAACTACCCGATTAGTTAGATCATTCCACAACTTGGCAGCAGCTGGATAAAACTTCTAGAATACTGTGAAGTATTGAGCCTCATGATGGAGAAGGCCTGACTATTAGAATTAACTAAATGCCTAGTATTACGAACAGGATGGAACTGTGCAGGAAGATCTGAATGTAAAGGATAGTTAGAATTATGAAAAATCTTATGCAACATGCATAATGAAATAATTAAACGACGGTGCCAAAGATTAATATCTAGATCAGGTGTAAGAAATTTAACAGACAATAAGTTCCTGTCCAACAAATTAAGATGAGAATCCGCAGCTGAAGACCAGACAGGAGAACAATACTCGAAACAAGTTAAAATGAAAAAATTAAAACACCTTCACAATAGATTGATCACCGAAAATCTTAAGACTTTCTCAATAAGCCAATTTATTGGGCAATTGAAGAAGACTGACACTTATTGTGTTTCTCAAAAGTAAATTTGCTGTAGAGAATCACACCTAAAATTTTGAAAGAATCATACAAAGTTAAGAAACATTATCAATGCTAAGATCCAGTTGTTGAGGAGCCACTGTCCTTGACCTAATTACAATTATACTATAAGTTTTGGTTGGATTCAACTTCATACCCCATAATTTGCACCATGCACTAATTTTAGCTAGATCTCTATTAAGGGCTTCAGCAACCCTAGATCTACATTCAGGAGATGGAATTGATGCAAAGAGAGTAGCATCAACTGCACATGCAACAAGCTTGTTTTCTAGGCCAAACCACATGTCATGTGTATACAAGATGAAAAGTAATGAACCAAGAACACTGCCCTGTGGAACACCAGATATCATATTCCTATACTCACTATGGTGCCCATCAACAACTCTGAGATCTATTAATTAAAAATTCAATAATAATGGTATAACGACCCACCCACTCCCAACTGTTTGAGTTTGAAAACAAGGGCATCATGATTAACAAGGTCAAAGGCAGCACTAAAATCAAGGCCAATCATACGAACTTCCAGACCACAATCAAGGGATTTCTGTACAGCATTGGAGATAGTAAAAGGGGCATCACATGCTCCTGTTTAAAGCTGCTAGAAAAGATTTTTCATCCTCATCACTGGGCCAAGCACAAAATACATAATCAACATATCTAACCACAAAAATATCTGCGGGTAGAATCCTAAGTAGCCTAAGTACTTTATCTAAAAAATCCATGTAAATATTGCTTAACAGAGGAGATAGAGGATTGCCCATTTCCATACCACATTTTATTTTTTTTCAACTAATTCACCATTTAAAGTAAACATACAGCCTTTTATACACAATTTTATAAGTTTAAGAATAAAGTCAGTATCCACATTAAACATGTGTTTGGCGAGTTTGTCTTTAAAAAACTACAGTAATTCATCCACAGGAACTTTTGTAAATAGTGATTCAAATCAAAGCTTATTAATTTAAAAATGGGAGGTATTCATAAAAATAAAGGATATCCTTGTAAGCATAAGGTAGAAGTACAAGGTAACTCTCTGAAGCAAAGTAGAAGTATAAGCAAATCTTTCTTCCCATATTCATAATGATTACCTTTTACTTGCGAGGATATCCTCCAAGCAGAAGTAAAAGGTTGACTCGTGTTTCGGGAGCACTTAGTTACATGTTGGAACTTGTAAGATTTCATTTGTGCTGTCAAGATAAGAAAGAGTTTAGTATTTATAGTACGTATTTAATGCCCTGTTTTTACTTTTATTTAATTAAGTTTACGCATCAGAAAGAACACAGACGCCGCCGCGCCTTCCCCAAAGCCTCGCTGGCGACATCTATCCCCCCCCCCTTGCATTAGAAGTTCTTTGAACTCTTTTCAACTCCCACCCCCCTTGCATTAGAAGTTCTTTGACCTCTTTTTAGCTCCCACACCCCTTGCATTAGAAGTTCTTTGACCTCTTTTTAGCTCCCACACCCCTTACATTAGAAGTTCTTTGACCTCTTTTTAGCTCCCACACCCCTTGCATTAAAAGTTCTTTGACCTCTTTTTAGCTCCCACACCTCTAGCATTAGAAGTTCTTTGACCTCTTTTTAGCTCCCACACCCCTTGCATTAAAAGTTCTTTGACCTCTTTTTAGCTCCCACACCCCTTGCATTAGAAGTTCTTTGACCTCTTTTTAGCTCCCACACCACTTGCATTAGAAGTTCTTTGACCTCTTTTTAGCTCCCACACCCCTTGCATTAGAAGTTCTTTGACCTCTTTTTAGCTCCCACACCCCTTGCATTAGAAGTTCTTTGACCTCTTTTTAGCTCCCACGCCCCTTGCATTAGAAGTTCTTTGATCTCTTTTTAGCTCCCACACCCCTTACATTACAAGTTCTTTGATCTCTTTTTAGCTCCCACACCCCTTGCATTAGAAGTTCTTTGACCTCTTTTTAGCTCCCACACCCCTTGCATTAGAAGTTCTTTGACCTCTTTTTAGCTCCCACACCCCTTGCATTACAAGTTCTTTGACCTCTTTTTAGCTCCCACACCCCTAGCATTAGAAGTTCTTTGACCTCTTTTCAGCTCCCACACCCCTTACATTAGAAGTTCTTTGACCTCTTTTTAGCTCCCACACCCCTTGCATTAGAAGTTCTTTGACCTCTTTTTAGCTCCCACACCCCTTGCATTAGAAGTTCTTTGACCTCTTTTTAGCTCCCACACCCCTTGCATTACAAGTTCTTTGACCTCTTTTTAGCTCCCACACCCCTAGCATTAGAATTTCTTTGACCTCTTTTTAGCTCCCACACCCCTTGCATTAGAAGTTCTTTGACCTCTTTTTAGCTCCCACACCCCTTGCATTACAAGTTCTTTGACCTCTTTTTAGCTCCCACACCCTTTGCATTAGAAGTTCTTTGACCTCTTTTTAGCTCCCACACCCCTTACATTAGAAGTTCTTTGACCTCTTTTTAGCTCCCACACCCCTTGCATTAGAAGTTCTTTGACCTCTTTTTAGCTCCCACACCCCTTGCATTAGAAGTTCTTTGACCTCTTTTTAGCTCCCACACCCCTAGCATTAAAATTTCTTTGACCTCTTTTTAGCTCCCACACCCCTTGCATTAGAAGTTCTTTGACCTCTTTTTAGCTCCCACACCCCTTGCATTAGAAGTTCTTTGACCTCTTTTTAGCTCCCACACCCCTTACATTAGAAGTTCTATGATCTCTTTTTAGCTCCCACACCCCTTGCATTAGAAGTTCTTTGACCTCTTTTTAGCTCCCACACCCCTTGCATTAGAAGTTCTTTGACTTCTTTTTAGCTCCCACACCCCTTGCATTAGAAGTTCTTTGACCTCTTTTTAGCTCCCACACCCCTTGCATTAGAAGTTCTTTGACCTCTTTTTAGCTCCCACACCCCTAGCATTAGAAGTTTTTTTTACCTCTTTAGCTCCCACACCCCTTGCATTAGAAGTTCTTTGACCTCTTTTTAGCTTCCCCACCCCTAGCATTAGAAGTTCTTTGACCTCTTTTTAGCTCCCACACCCTTTGCATTAGAAGTTCTTTGACCTCTTTTCAGCTCCCACACCCCTTGCATTAGAAGTTCTTTGACCTCTTTTTAGCTCCCACACCCCTTGCATTAGAAGTTCTTTGACATCTTTTTAGCTCCCACACCTCTAGCATTAGAAGTTCTTTGACCTCTTTTTAGCTCCCACACCCCTTGCATTAGAAGTTCTTTGACTTCTTTTTAGCTCCCACACCTCTAGCATTAGAAGTTCTTTGACCTCTTTTTAGCTCCCACACCTCTAGCATTAGAAGTTCTTTGACCTCTTTTTAGCTCCCAAACCTCTAGTATTAAAAGTTCTTTTGACCTCTTTTTAGCTCCCACACCTCTAGCATTAGAAGTTCTTTGACTTCTTTTTAGCTCCCACACCTCTAGCATTAGAAGTTCTTTGACCTCTTTTCAGCTCCCTTACCTCAAGCATTAGAAGTTCTTTGACCTCTCTTTATAGCTCCCACACCTCTAACATTAGAAGTTCTTTGACCTCTCTCTTTAGCTCCCACACTTCTAGCATTAGAAGTTCTTTGACATATATTTCTAGGTTCCATACTTTTAGCATTAGAGGGTCTTCGATCTATATTTTGAGGTGCCTTACTTCTAGCATTAGAGGCTCTCTGTTTTTAGGTGTCTTACCTCTGGCATTAGAGGCTCCTCTTCGCTGTTCTCTCCTGTCTTCTAGTTTTCAAGATCTTCTTTCATTAGATTATCTGTTACTTTCGAGATTTTGTTGTCGCTTTTCCTTAGGTCATCAGTGTCCTTCTAGATTTCTAAAGAGATTTCAGTGACGCGAGTCCTCACTTCGTCAGATTCCTCAGGGAAATCGAAGGCATTTATTCTTTACCTATCTGGGCAATGAGTAAAGATATGAATACTATCGATTTCTCCGCATGCACTATCATGCCAAAGTAAATGACGAGCAACATGATATATTTACCAATGTCGTCTGGATATGTCCTTACTTCAATGGCGATTTTTGGGACAATCCTGTTGAAGAACTACACGTCACTCACCGTTCAGTTGAACCATTCTGCCTCCATCCTCCTTCCCCGCAATCCGTTTTTGCACCGATACAAAGCCTCGTACTTTTTCCAAGAGTCTCCTTTAATAAGACATCGTCGCAAAAGCCCAAGCAAAGGATCCTTCAAGGCGCATACATTATGATTTTCAAAGCTCAGCTGCCAACGGAAGATCCCGTGTCTTTCCATAGGTCGGGCGATATAAAATGAACGATCGGCAACTTCGGCAGCAACCAAAACCATCTTTAGTTGATGGTGTTCCGAAGACGTAGCACATAATTCTTACCGGCAGCTTCCTATTCCGCCAGAACGTGATCTCTGTGAGTTAAGTGAAATCCTTCTCCCAGTCATCAACTCATTTCCTCTAACTCCTATTGACGCGCAATTCCTTGGTTAGATTTCACCAGCTACATACAGATCATGTGAGGTGTTACAGGCTACGTTTGAAAAAATGAAGATCAGGTCTTCAGAAAGTTATTTGAAGCTCGGGGAGGAGTTGTTCAGGACTGCTCCTGGAAATTTCAGTTCTGGAGTCATTCAGAAGTCCATATTAAGTATACGGCTATGTCCTTTGAAGACTTTTCAAAATTTGGGAAAGTTTTCTTCCGAAACCGTTATGAGATTCCGTTCTGGAGGCATTCAGAAATCCAGGCTAAGTCTATGGCTATTTTTTCTGAAGCCATTTGGAAATCCGAGAAGATTTTCTTCACGAAAAATTCCATTATTGTTTTATAACAATAATAATAATAATAATAATAATAATAATAATAATAATAATAATAATAATAAACTACGTGATTTGATTTATGGATTTGAGTTGAAAAGTTTTGAAGACGCTAAACGCTCAACTTTTCAGTTTGAAGGAAACTTTAAGATACCCGGATGAAGGGCGAAGGGTAATTGAGGTTTAAAGCAAACTGAATTGAAATAGTTGATTTCAGCTAAATTATTTCAGGTTGCGGATTTAAAAAAATTTATTTTGGTACGAATCGATATATATATATATATATATATATATATATATGTATATATATATACATATATATACATATATATAGTCTATATATGTGTATATACATGTATGTATATAAGCTTTTGCAGTATATGAATATTCAGTGTATATATGTATATTTATACGATGTATATATACATATATATACACAGACATATATATACATACATATATATATATATAATATATACATACATAAACATATATATAATATATATATACATACATATACATATATATAATATATATACATACATATACATATATATAATATATATATACATACATATACATATATATAATATATATATACATACATATACATATATATATATATATATATATATATATATATATATATATATAAACTATATTTATATATTATATGAATACAGTATATAGTATATTTGCATGTACTGTACCCACACACACACACACATATATATATATATATATATATATATATATATATATATATATATATATATACATATACAGTACATACATATATACTGTTTGTACATACATAAATCCCTAAATACAGCAGCCTTCGTAATCTCCCAACTGTTTATACAGGCAAAAGCAAATGTAAAATGCATATCACCAAGTTATGGCTTAACCTTGATATTTCATCGAGATTCCAGGTGTGGACAAGAGTTCTGTCCGCAAGCCACTGTACATTTTGTTCTTCAAAACGGAATAACATCTTGAAAACACGATCAAGTATGGGTAAACGGGGCATGTATTGTTTAACATGCCTCACATCCACAAAATCTGCCATCGTGCTGAGAATCGGACAGAACAACCTGTCCTCACTTCACTCCGCATTCTCTACAGGTATAAACATAATAAAACATTAAATTGCATTATAGCGCACCGTGCCGGTTGACGCCAGGTTTATTTTTCTAATGAATCATACTTTTTAAAAAACAATTTATATATAACATCACATTCTAATAACTTCTACAAACTTCTGTACTGATATAGCAGTGCATATTTAAAACAAAATGAACAAACTTTCAAATTAACATATAAGCCTCCTCTGCCGCCCAGGAAAAACCATAGATAAAAAACAAAATCTCAAGTTTTGAAAAAACTATGGAAACCTGTGTATCCACGGCAATAATGCAGAGTAACTCAAATTTGAGTGGTGGAACCTCACTCTTGTACTACTAATAAATAATAATGATAATAATATTAATAATAAATTCGACTTGCTCGGGCTAGCGTGCGCTAGAAAGTGACCACTTACTAAATACCTCTTCAAACATTGAATACGTTTCACCCAACACTAAATTCTCATTGGCCACTGACTACATAACAACTGAACTCAAGTAACAAGACACTTAGGATCTGCTTACATGTCGTTAGGACAATTATTTTTCGCTATACTTCGTAACGCGAAAAAATTCTA
>NC_090743.1:78390972-78395972 GCF_036898095.1 Palaemon carinicauda | reverse complement strand
CATATGGCCGTAACCAGTCAACGATTGGTACAATTATCAAGAACAAGGAAGGCATTAAGCAAGTAAGTCTTCTAAGGGCATGACTGACCTTGCCAGTGGAGAACCTCAATCAACAACAAGATGGAGAGACTCCTTCTACTATGGATTAAAGAGAAGGAAATCGCTGGTGATACACTTACGCAATTGGTAATTTCGCACAAGGCGAGCGCCATCTTCGTCAATCTCGTGGAAGCCCAGAGAGATGGCAGAGATGAGGAAACGTCGCAGCAAGCCCCCGTAGAGTTCAAGGCTTCTCATGGGTGGTTTCATCGCTTTAGGAGGAGGACTGGTATTCACTCGGTCGTCAAGCATGGAGAGGCAGCCAGTTCTGATAAGCAGACGAATTCCTAAAGAAGTTTGAGGAATTAATTTCCAGAGAAGGCTACATTCCTCAGCAAGTAGCTGAAGAAAAGAAACTTCCTAGTCATAAACCGATGAAAGACAGACTTACCCTTGCATTTTGTGCAATTGCCAGTGGGGACTTAAAAATTAAGCCCTTACTGGTGTACCACTCACAGAATCCTTGTGCCTTCAAGGCACAAAATATCATGAAGGATAGGCTCTCAGTATTTTGGAGGTCTAATGCCAAGGCCTGGGTCATGAGGACCATATTTATTGAGTGGGTAAATGTCTGCTTTGGTCCTGCTGTCAAAACATTTTTAGAAGAGAACAATCTTCCTCTAAAATGTCTCCTGGTACTGGCCAATGCCCCTGCTCACCCTCCTGGCCTCGAGGCCAACATACATCCGGACTTCTCCTTCATCAAGGTTCTCTATCTGCCACCGAACACCACCCCTCTCCTCCAGCCTAAGGACCAGCAAGTGATTGCCAACTTCAAGAAGCTTTACACAGCATCAGTTCAGAAGATACTTCGAAGTGACCGAAAGTACTCAACTCACCCTCCGTGAATTTTGGATGGGGCATTTTAACATCGTTCAATGTCTGAAGATGATCAATAAAGCTTGGAATGAGGTTTCGAGGTGCACCTTGAACTCCTCATGGAAGAAACTGTGGCCACCTGTTGTGGCAGAACGCAACTTCGAAGGTTTCGAATCCTCACCCGAAGACAAGGCCATTGATGATCCTGCTCCTGAGGGTGATGTTGAGGAAATAATTTCAATCGGGAGGTCCATGGGGGTTTGTTATTGATGAGGCTCACGTTGATAACCTTATCGAGGAGCACAGGGAGGAGCTTACGACTGAAGTCTTGAAGGAGTTGGAGGCAATGCAGTTGACCATTATTCAAGAGGAGCACCACTCTAGTGGTGGCGAGGACGGGGGGGGGGGGGGGACAGAAGAAACGACATCGGCAGAAATAAGGAAGGCTATCGGTTGGTATGAAAACCTTACTAGATTTATTGAAAAAAAAAAAAAAAAAAAAAAAAAAAAAAAAAAAAAAAAAAAACAGAAAAACTTCTCACAGGTCGTCTTAAGGAGTGTGTTAATGACAGGTGCAAGAGTCATTTTATAAATATTTTGAGGAGTCGTCAGAAACAGGCTTCTTTGGATAGATATTTCTCCAAAAGAAAAGTGTCAGAAAGCAAAGATAATATGAGTGATTCTAAAAAAAAAAAAAAAAAAAAAATAGAAAAGGGCAAAGCGAAGATGAAGAAGTGCTACTTTATAAAGTTAAGTTCTAGAAAAAAAAAATTCATAAAAAAAAATTGAAGAGAAAAAAATAATGAAAAAAAAAGCATTTTTAATTTTAAAAGTTTAATAAAAATAAATTTATTATTAAGTGTAACATAATTAGCATTAATACGTTTTTATATCTGCCGTCTCCTCTCGCCTCTGCCTCCACCCACTACCAGCTCAACTCACGTCACTCCAAAGGTAAATAAAATTTCATCTTTCCTTTATATATTTCTTATCTATAAAGTTATCTAATTATAAAAATGTGCATTATACATAAGTAGTACTTACTATACTATTTTGTTACTAATTTCTAATATTTATAAAAAAAATTTGATGTTTTTACCTGGGGTTTTGCACGCATTAGGTAATTCTATTGCCCGCCATACAACGATTTCACCTTACGATCCGAAAGGGGGTCTACTGTGTGTGTGTATGTATACATATATATACAAATATATACATATATACATGTATATATGTGTGTGTATATATATATATATATATATATATATATATATATATATATATATATATATATATATAGTATATATATATATATATATATATATATATATATATATATATATATATATATATATATATATATATATATATATAGATAGATAGATAGATAGATAGATATATAATATATATATATATATATATATATATATATATATATATATAGTTATAGATATATATATATATTATTATTACTATCCAAGCTACAACCCTAGTTGGAAAAGCAAGATGCTATAAGCCCAGGGGCTCCAACAGGGAAAAATAGCCCAGTGAGGAAAGGAAATAAGGAAATAAATATATGAAGAGAACAAATTAACAATAAATCATTCTAAAATAAGAAACAACGTCAAAACAGACATGTCATATATAAACTATTAACAACATCAAAAACAAATATGTCATAAATAAACTATAAAAAGACTATGTCCGCCTGGTCAACAAAAAAGCATTTGCTCCAACTTTGAACTTTTGAAGTTCTACTGATTCAACCACCCGATTAGGAAGATCATTCCACAACTTGGTCACAGCTGGAATAAAACTTCTAGAGTACTGCGTAGTATTGAGCCTCGTGATGGAGAAGGCCTGGCTATTAGAATTAACTGCCTGCCTAGTATTACGAACAGGATAGAATTGCCCAGGGAGATCTGAATGTAAAGGATGGTCAGAGTTGTGAAAAATCTTATGCAACATGCATAATGAACTAATTGAACGACGGTGCCAGAGATTAATATCTAGATCAGGAATAAGAAATTTTATAGACCGTAAGTTTCTGTCCAACAAATTAAGATAAGAATCAGCAGCTGAAGACCAGACAGGCGAACAATACTCAAAACAAGGTAGAATTAAAGAATTAAAACACTTCTTCAGAATAGATTGATCACCGAAAATCCTGAAAGACTTTCTCAATAAGCCTATTTTTTGTGAAATTGAAGAAGACACAGACCTTATGTTTCTCAAAAGTAAATTTACTGTCGAGAATCACACCTAAAATTTTGAAAGATTCATACATATTTAAAGAAACATTATCAATACTGAGATCCGGATGTTGAGGAACCACCGTCCTTGACCTACTTACAATCATACTTTGAGTTTTGTTAGGATTCAACTTCATACCCCATAATTTGCACCATGCACTAATTCTAGCTAAATCTCTATTAAGGAATTCACCAACCCTAGATCTACATTCAGGGGATGGAATTGATGCAAAGAGTAGCATCATCTGCATATGCAACAAGCTTGTTTTCTAGGCCAAACCACATGTCATGTGTATATAGTATAAAAAGTAATGGGCCAAGAACACTACCCTGTGGAACACCGGATATCACATTCCTATAATCACTATGGTGCCCATCAACAACAATTCTTTGAAATCTATTACTTAAAAAATCAATAATAATGCTAAGAAACGACCCACCCACTCCCAACTGTTTCAGTTTGAAAACAAGGGCCTCATGATTAACACGGTCAAAGGCAGCACTAAAATCAAGGCCAATCATACGAACTTCCCGACCACAATCAAGGGATTTCTGTACAGCATTGGAGATTGTAAGAAGGGCATCACATGCTCCAAGGCCTTTACGAAAACCAAATTGCAAACTAGGGAGTAGATGATTACCTTCAGCAAACCTATTAAGACGTTTTGCCAGAAGACGTTCAAAAACTTTAGATAATATGGGAGTTATGGAAATTGGGCGGTAATCAGTGGGACTTGAGCTACCACAAACACATTTACATAGAGGAGTAACATTACCAATTCTCCAACTAGTGCTAAAAGCTCCTCTTCTTGCTAACTTGCGCAAAATAACAGATAACTTTGGAGCTAAGAAATCTGCTGTCTTTATAAAAAACAAAGGAAAAATACCATTTGGGTCTACACCTCCATAAGCATCAAGGTCCATCAACAGAGCTTTAATCTCACGAGATCGAAAAGCTAAACTAGTTAGTTTAGCCTCAGGAAAACAGGAATGAGGAAGTTCAAGTTTTTTTTTTACTCTGTTTACTGTCAAAAACATCAGCCAAAAGGGTTGCCTTTTCCTTTGGACAGTGAGTGACTGAGCCATCTGGTTTAAGTAAAGGAGGAACTGTTGCATCTACACCAAAGAGTGCAGATTTAAGGGTAGACCACCATTTATGTTCCTGAGTTGTACCAAAAAGTGTTTCTTTTATGGTTAAATTGTACTCCTTTTCAGTTGAGGCATAAACTCTCTGAGCAAAAGCTCGAAGCTGAGTATAGTTGTTCCAGGTCAAATCTGATCTGTTACCCTTCCAAAGTTGATAGGCCTCCTGCTTCTCCAAAAAAGCACGTCTACAATCATCATTGAACCACGGTTTGTCCTTCACTCGGTACCTTAGCACACGAGAAGGGATACGCCTATCAATTATGTTGACTAAATTCTCATTCAAAGGGACAACAGGATCTACACTATTATATAATTGTGACCAATTCAAGCACAAAAGATCATGTAAAATCCCATTCCAGTCTGCTTGGGATTTCATATAAATTTTACAAGAATATGATATATCAGGGACAGGCTGCTCAGTCTTCACTAATAATGAAATCAAGGCATGATCAGATGTCCCGACTGGAGAACCAACCTTACCAGTTATAACGCCAGGGGAGTCAGTGTATACGAGGTCCAAGCAATTACCAGACCTGTGAGTAGCTTCATTTATGATTTGCTCACAGCCTGATTCAGAGGCAAAGTCTAAAGCTCTTAAGCCATGGCGATCGGTAGGAGAGATAGAACTTAACCACTCCCTATGGTGAGCATTAAAATCGCCAACAAAGACAAAAGAACCCTTTC
>NC_090743.1:78375972-78385972 GCF_036898095.1 Palaemon carinicauda | reverse complement strand
TCAAGCGGTTGAAACTTTTCCTTCGACTTCGCATATGACAGATAATTCGACTGGCGCGAGACCTCCGGTGGCGATCGCGTCGAAATCCACGACCCCAGTTGCTTCGACTTCAACTCAAGAAGACAAGAATCTAATTCCGTTACATCGACAGTTGCAAGAGCTGATGAACTGGATGAAAGAAAACAAACAATGGATGAAGAATAATGAGTTGAATCAAGAACCATCTGTCACCTATCTCTTTGGATGACGAGGAGGACTTAGAAGGACTCTATCCCTCTCTCGTGTTATTTGAAACTTTTACGCTACCTTTTCGACATGTACCCGGATTACTTCGTAGCAGCCGCTCCCAGCTGCTTCCATCTTCCTGATGAGAAGGAAGAATTTTGATCCTCTTCTCCCGAAGCTCGTTCTTTCCAAGGCTGCCAAACATTCGCTTCGTGATATAGAAGATTGGTTGAAGGTCAAGAGAGAACTCGCGATAGCAACTTTCGCCTATCCTCCGTCGAAGCTTATTAAGAAGAGGTATAGGTTCTACGTAACCGGAGAAGCCCCCTCTATGGGAGTTTCTGCCTCCTCCCGAGGGGACTTCTCTGGCTTGGTGGATGCAACTAGAAGGTCCACGTTTGCAGCAGCTAAAATATTCTTTACATCGGCCGAGTTGGACCATTTGGTAAAGAATATTTTCAAGATTTTAGAAATTATGTTTCTTGGACTGGACGATCGGAGCCCGCGCTACGAAAATAGAGGATTGCCCTACTCTTCAGGAAGATCTGGCATCGAACTGGCTTGGGGTTTTGTCATGTGCCGACAAATCAGTTCGGGATGGTTATGATGAGCTGGCCTCTCTTTTTGCATTCGGGACTCTCAAGAAAAGACAGCTCAGGTGTTCTTTTGTGTCGAAAGGAGTCGCTTCGCCTCAGAAGTCCGCACTTTTTGTTATCTCCTTTCGACAAAGATCATCTGTTTCCCGAAGAAATAGTGGCCAAGATTCTGTCCGCACTGGAAAAGAAGTCTACTAATGACTTGCTTGCCCAGTCTTCTAAGCAGGTTAAACCCTCGACTGTGACAACTACCGCCTCAGAATCACCCTTGCAGAAGAAACCCTTTCGAGGGGGTAGGTCTAGACCATTCTTGTCAGGCCTCAATCGAATTTACAACACCCAACCAAGTCCTCGACCAAACCCGACACGAAATCATCCAAATGATTTTTCAATCATTCATGCTCCGATAGGGGGCAGATTGAGCCTTTTTTGGGAGGAATGAAGTTGCAGAGGAGCAGAGCCCTGGGTGACCCAAATTCTCCGGTTCGGTTACTCCATTCCTTTCAAAGACACTCCGCCTCTATCCCAAAGACACTCCGCCTCTATCCTATGTTCCCATCACATTACCGCCTGCTCTCCAGGCTCGGAGAAATTTGTAGCCTTAACCCGAGAAATAGAGATTCTCGTGCAGAAGGCTGTCATAGAGGAGATAAGCGGCAGACCATCCCCGGAGTTTTACAACCATCTGTTCGTAGTCCCCAAGTCATCTGGGGGCTGGAGGCTCGTACTGGATGTAAGCGCACTGAATTTGTTCGTCCAGAAGACCAAATTCAATATGGAAACGAATTGTTCAGTGTTGGAATCCCTCCGTCAAGGGGACTGGATGGTATCCCTGGATATGCAGGACGCATACTTCTACATTCTAATTCACCGGGACTCCAGGAAATTCCTTCGATTTGTGTTCATGGAAAAGACCTACCAGTTTCGAGCTCTTTGCTTCGGCCTCTCGACAGCACCGCAAGTATTTACGCGAGCGGTGACTCCTCTGGGAAAGTGGTTACACCTGGTCAGGTTACGCTGATCCCTCAATTTGTTCAAGGGAAAATGAACGTGTTGGCGGACGGACTAAGTCGCCTTCTTCAAGTACTGCCATTAGAATGGATATGTGGCGCGCAGGACCATATTGTCGCGCACGACCAACTTGGTGCACACGAACAACTAGGCACACGCATTCAGTTGAAGTGTGCAAACAACTCTTATGACAGAGTTTTTCAAACTCCCGTTGTGCGAAGTGTTCATGAGTGCACAAGAGTTTTACTCTCATGACAGAGTTTTCGAACTCTTGTCCCGTGAATTGTTCACGTGCGCCCGTCGTCATCAAGAGTTTTACTCTGATGACAGAGGGATGCCTGCTGCATAAGGGTTTACGTATCTCTATAGGTAACTATGACACAGTTCCTTTGAGTCCTGGTCACGTAACACGATTCCTGAAAATTTCGTCAGGAATCAGCGACAGAGTTCCTACAGGTTCTCGGCAAAACATTCCTTAAGGTCGTGAGAAAGGTATTCACAAATAGATTCTGAACACCTAGGTTCTCATCCGAATCCCTCGGTTTCCGCGATCCAGAGGTTTCTGAAAACTTTAGGGTCAACCTCCCCCCTCTAAGGGATGGGTCATCCAAAGGTGTGACTTGTTACGTCACTCTACACTCCCAGCTGATTACTATATCAGCTAGTCTGGTTTCGCCACCACCGATCCTTTCATTTTCAAACGAACCACCGCCATCTTTCCTCCACCTTCCTACTTCGAGTGGTTTGGTTCGCAGACGGAAATGAGCGAGGAATAAAAAATTCTTTACATTCTATTTCATTTCCCTGGCAGGCCTTGCCTGATTTAGACGTTAATTTTTCTCACTAACGAGAAAGCGTTCGATGGCAACCCCTTCGGGTAAGCGGTCGATGGCAATTATGTCTGGCATTCTTGAAACAAACTCCCACATATGAGACTTCACCCTTTTTGGGAGACTCGTTCCTGAGAAGTTTTTACAGAACTTCAATGGGTGCTGTTTAAACTCCATGAAGTCCGTAGGCGGTCCTGGAGCATGCGCTCTAGCCAAGACAAAACCGCGAGGTTATTGTCTTAAACTCGGTTCTACCGTTTGATGGAGGCAGCCTCCCCCATCATTGTACCCTGGGTATAACGACTTGTCTTTTACATGATAGGCTTCCAAGACCTTTAATTCTATCCTTACAGGGTTATTGCTTCGAAAAATTAGTTCCGAAGGAACGTTGTTAGCCGACGTTAAAACAACAATAGCAACAGCGTGGGCAACTTTTCATTACGTTTACGAACATTTTATTACGTTTACGAACATTTCATTACGTTTACGAACATTTCAAACTCCGCCCACAAGTAACCAGACATCCGTTTCTGCGTAATGAACACTGGCTAGCCCCTCACATAAAGAGGAGGGGTAAACCAAAGGTGAAATGATATTTTCATAATAAAATGAATTTTTGAACATACTTACCTGCTGGTTATATAACAATAGCTTTATTCTTGTCCAGCAGAAATTTAAAACTCGCGGCAATCGCATAGATATGCCAGGTGTACACTAGCGCCACCACGGTAGCTAGGCCGAACTATTCCATCCAGCACCAGATTTTCCATGCCAATAAGTCTCTAGAGGGGAGAAGGGTGGGATTATAAGTTATATAACCAGCGGGTAAGTATGTTCAAAAATTTATTTTATTATGAAAATATAATTTTTAAACATTTATACTTACCCACTGGTTATGTAACAATAGCTGATTGACACCCTTGGTGGAGGGTCCGAGACAGCAACATTGTTGGAATTTCACTAAAAGAGTTAAAAATAAAACTAGCTTAAGGGTTCGTATCTAATAAGGAAGCTGACTTCAATGATTCTCTGCCTCATTATGTCTGCTGTCCTTTGAGATCCAGCGGTCCACCCAGGGGGCTGAAGAACTCTAGGAGCTGTCAAACGGTGAATAACCTATATGCTGACAGGACCTCAACTAATACCCTTGTTCCGGGTGCTCTCAAGGAACAAAATGACCACCTGACTGAATCAAAGATTGCGGAAGACTGTCGTCGACCAATCTTCACATACAACCATAAAATATATACAAGTTCCAAGAGAAGAAAAGAGTACTAGGGATTAGGGGAGTGTAGTGATAGATCCTTCACCTACTACTGCATTCGCTGCACGAATGGACCCAAAGTGTAGCAGTCCTCATAAAGAGTCTGGACATGTTTTAAATAATGTGATGTGAATACAGATTTACTTCTCCAAAAAGTTGTATCCATTATGCTTTGCAGAGAACAATTTTGTTTAAAAGCTACAGAAGTTGCCACAACTCTAACTTCATGAGTCTTAACTTTAAGCAGTTTAAGGTCTGCCTCACCACAGTGTGTGTGAGCTTCTCTATTCAAAAGTTTTATGAAATATGATAAGGCGTTTTTAGACATAGATAAAGCAGGCTTCTTGACTACACACCAAAGAGCTTCTGAATTGCCTCTTAAACCTTTAGTCCTGTTTAGATAGAGCTTCAGTGCTCTAACAGGACACAGAACCTTCTCCAGTTCTTCACCCACCAAATCAGAGAGGTTAGCAATTTCGAAAGATTTTGGTCATGGGTGAGAAGGACGTTCGTTTTTGGCCAGAAATTCAAGCTGCAGGGAGCATATAGCTTTCCCATTTCTGAAGCCAATGTTCTTGCTAAAAGCATGAACTTCAATGACTCTCTTAGCTGTTGCTAAGCTTACTAAAAATAAAGTCTTTAAAGTTAGATCTATAAAAGCTGAGTGCAAAGGTTCGAATCTGTCACTCATCAGAAATTTCAAAACCACGTCTAAATTCCAGGCTGAAGATTCCTGTTGACACTCCTTAGAGGTTTCAAAGAATCTGAGAAGATCCTGAAGGTCCTTGTTATTAGAGAGGTCTAAATCCCTGTACCCCTTGATGGTTGAGGAGGAGAAATTGTGCATTCTTCTAAGCTCTAAAAAGAAATCGGCAATTTGGGCTACAGAGGTACTGGATGAAGAAACTGAGTTAGTTCTACACCATGCTCTAAAAACCTCCCACTTGGACTGATAAACCCTGATGGTAGAAGTCCTTTTTGCTCTAGCAATAGCCATGTGCTGCCTCCTTCGAAAATCCTCTAGATCTTGAGAGTTTTTTGATAGTCTGAAGGTCATCAGACACAGAGCTTGGAGGTTTAGATGGTTTCTTGCCAAGTGAGGTTGTTTGAGAAGATCTATTCTCAATGGCAGGCTTCTTGGAATGTCCACCATCCATTCCAGAACCTCTGTGAACCAACCTCTTGACGGCCAGAAGAGAGCTACTAAAGTCAACTTGGTTCTCTCGTGAGACACGAACTTTTGTAACATCTTGTAAAGCACTTTGAATGGTGGGAACGTGTACAAGACCATGTCATGAGCTGCTTGACGCTCGGGGTCGCATTGTGCTTGATGATTAATGTAGCGTCTCTATAGACATTCGACGTCACGTCTTACAGGATGTCCTGTTCTGCTGGAAGCTCGACGTCCTGTTAGGTGGACGTACGATGTCACGTCTGTTTGTTTGACTCCTTGCTAGGGAGTTGTAAAGACGTTCGTCATCAAGAACATCTCGACTAGTAGGCTCACTACGCTTAGTGTCCAGGTGTGAAGTTACCTGACCCAGGTTTGCTACTCTCTTGTTGTACGCAGGCCAACAAACTAGCATTAGCGAAGAGAGCTGCTGTTGCAAATCTAGTAGTGTAATAAAAATAGGGTCAAACTGCTGTGGTACTGGAGACGTCACGTCTACCACAAGCTCTCTTTCTACATCGTTTAAAAACACGCAGAGCGTCCAGAAGACGATAACCAGTTTGATGGTGGAGAAGGAGCATGAACTGAAGCCATGCTAGGCTCAGAAAACTGTCCTGCAACTGAGAGAGTTGGATGTTATTTGACAGTTGCTGACATCCTAAAAGGATGTTTGGTAGGAGTTTTCTTCGGTAGAAAGAAAAAAACGCTCAGAACTGTTCGAAAGACTACAACCAGAAGCTTGCGGTGTCAAGATAGGACGCTGATTGACCGTGTCCATCTTCCTCTATAGAGGTCTGGAAGTTGATGCCAGCCTCGTCTGGGTGCTGAGTCATCTGAAGACAACGAAAAAACTTTCACCTCACCTTTCCTATGATGAAGGTGAGAGACCTGTGAGGCGTCAAAAGGTATGCTCGAGTAGGCAACTGCTCGGGAGCTAAAGCCTCTCTTTTCTTTTATCGTTCGATATTTCTTCTCTCCGGGAAAAGGGAGCTGGAAGAAGTTTCAAATCGACATTCCTTGGAAGAGGTCTAAGGATAAGAAACAACGATATGTCCTCACAGACGCACCCTCTATTTGAGGGGTGGTGCTTAGACCGAAACAAAGAACTCAAAATTGGACAACTTCCTCCTATACACGAACCTTCCGGTAGCTTGAAATTCGGATGGATGGGGATGTAGAAGTAAGCATCCTAGAGATCTAAAGAAATCATCCAGTGGACCTTCTTTACTGCTGCAAGCATAGTCCTCTGAGTCTCCATAGAGAACTTTGTCCTCTGGACGTAGCTCAAACAGTATGTGACTGACGTTGGACGTCACGGTGTGTTTGACGTTTGACGTCACGAGCTTGTTGCTCGATGTCACGTTCAGCTTGACGCGCAACGTCACGTTCAGCTTGACACCCAATGACACGCTTAGCTGCCTAGCAATCGTCACCGCGCTTGGAAGGTTGACGCTCGACGACACGCTTGGCCGCTTGATGTCTGGTATCAAGAGAAGCAGACACTCAATGGGATATAGAAGCTTTATCACTCTGTTCAACATTTAGCTTGCTGGTAGGCCGCCTGTGCGACAACGCGTCCTGATAAGAATCATGACAAACCATCGCTTTACTAACAGCAGGCTGATAAGACTGCATTAAAGCTGAGAGCCGCTGCTTCATGCTAGCAGCATAGTCCAATTAGGATCAACATCAGGTGACACCGGTGTAGAAAACTTCGATCGTGAACTCACCTTCCTCATCACTTACATAACACTCCACATTTCAGTAGACGGAAACCAGTCTGGCGGAAGCGGCGGTGCCTGTACCGTAACACCAGACTCAGGAACAAGATCCGTAACAGTCTGAACTAAAGCTTTGCCAACTTCTGACATCCTGTCAGGACGTACACAGAAAAAAAGGGACACTGCCTTCTCTCACAAAAGCCCTATTGCACTTCCTGCTGTTGAAGCTGAACGTGCTGCTGAACCAACATCTCAGTTAGGTTCTTTATGCTGCATTGAGGACGCGCTATTGCACTGCCCTATCAGCACTGTCTTTAAGACATTGTTACTTTTCTTAGAATGATTTATTGTTAATTATTCTCATCATTTATTTATTTCCTTATTTCCTTTCCTCATTGAGATATCTTTCCCTATTGGAGCCCTTGGGCTTACAGCATCTTGCTTTTCCAACTAGGGTTGTAGCTTGGCTAGTAATAATAATAAAAATAATAAACAGAGACTCCTTCGACGACTCCCTTAGCGAAAAACTCTGAAGGCGGGACGAGGAGTAGCAGGTAACAAAATAAAATGGAAACTCTTCAGAAAAAACTCTCATGAGTTTCTGAAAGTCACTCCCTTCTTCTACAAGTCTCTAACCCATGTAGAAATGCCTTGTTCCTAGGAGTCAACTCCTTAAGGTTCTGAATTCTGACCTCAATGCTTTAGAGGTTTAATTCTCGCTCTCCCACAGACACCAAGAATTACTTCAAGCAGGCCTTGGTCTGAGAAAATAATATCTTTCTAGTTAATATTCATTTCTTAATATAACGCCTGGCGTAACAATGTTCCAACGCTAGACGCTCATGGTCATGTAGACATCAAGTCCTACTGTTGGAAGCTAGACGCCAAGCAACTGCTTGGTGTTCAGCGTCATGTGACTCTCAGAACAATACTATTCATGATTCAGACGCTCGCGATCTAGACGCTTGGAGCTATGCTTGACACACGACGTCATGTTCAATTACTTGATGCTCGACGACACGCAACTGCTTGGTGTTCGGAGTCATTATTAACTGCTTGACACTCGACGTTAAATTCAACTGCATGAAGCTTGATGCCATGCAAGCTCTTGACGCTCGGCGCCACGTGACTTTAGAACAATAACGCTCGCGATTAAAAAACGCTCGTGATTCAGACGCTCGGAACTATGCCAATCACGTCTAGAACGGTCGATCATCGAACAAGAAAAACCAAGAAGATGCATTAAGTTACAAACATCGTGTCAAACTCTTACAGCAGCATTCGTAGCTAGCCTTGCTAAACGCTCGATGACCAACGCTCTGTTGTTGTCACGCTTAGATTGGCGCGAGGCGTCACGCTCAGCCACCTGGCGATCGCCATCATGCTCAGCCGCTTAGAGCGTGCCACCAAGCTCAGCCGCCTGGTGCGCGCCATCACGTTCAGCTGCCTGGCGCTTGTCGCGCGCCTGGAAGGAAGACGCTCGCGCTTGGCCGCTTAATGTTAGTAAACACTTTTACCTCGCCTTACCTACGGTGAGGGCGAGCGTTCTGGGAATCATCAACAGGAACACACGAGGGAACTTCTGGTCTTACAAGAAGCTCGGCGCCAGACTAATGCCTCTCGCTTCCTTTCGCCGATCGACTTTACTTCTCCTATGGGTCCGGGAGCTTGAAAGAGGTCTAAGGCTAAGAAAACAACATGTCCGAACAGAAGCACCCTCCGCTGTATTGAATAAAATTCACTGCACTAATTTAGCACTAAAAATTTGCATTTTTAAACTCTGGCATAAAACCAAAAGTAAACACGCCCGTAGAGGGAGATCTTACTATTCTGTCAAGGGCTTGAATGAGAATGCAATAGTCATTGAATCCTATAAAAAATGTAACAAAATCTTTATTTAAAATATTAAAATATTAAATGAATAGATATAGGAATAAAGAATATATCTATATATTGACACCAACCCTTATTACTTAAGGGATTCCAATAAAAGACGAATAGTCAAATTTAACAATTGGAACATTTATAAATATTATACGCAAAAATTTAGTATTCCCAAAAACGAAGAAGTAAACGATACAAAGAATCGCGAGACTATATCGATTGTCACGAACACCACGTCGTATAAAAATTAACTGAACGCTAATTTTGTTTAATCTTTGTAAACAGATTAGCTAAAGAAAATACTAAAAGGACCAATATAATTGTAAAATAACACATTCCTTTTATCTAATACAACTTAAAAACTTTAGTTTTAAAGAAAAATGTACATTTCATAAATATCGATACAAAGAGTAATACTGTAACGATAGACTGATGACTGCGTAGCATAAATAAACTGAACGCTAGATAATCTTTAAACAGATCGAAGATTATCCAAAGAAAGCATACCAAAAGGACAAAAACTTTAAAAAATTTCTTAAAATAACAATCCTTTTATATTATATAACTAAATACTTTGTAAGATAATATTAACTTATCATTCTTTGTAGAAAAAGAAAGAAAATCCAAGTCATACTCAAGCTTACGTCATATGACTAACATCATCGATGAGGCGGGGTGCCTACCTATCGCCATAATGCTTTTGTTAGTTTAAAATAGGTTGAAAAATTTCTAATCCTACCTTTTAAGCTATAACATAGCGATCAAATATCAAACAAAACCAAATAAGCGAATGACAAAACCCGTATATAAGAGTACATCACCAATATACTGCTAAAAATCAAGGTTAATCACGAGTGAATTCCTTCAATGTTGCCAAAATGGCGGCAGAAGAAAATCTGGTGCTGGATGGAATAGTTCGGCCTAGCTACCGTGGTGGCGCTAGTGTACCCCTGGCATATCTATGCGATTGCCGCGAGATTTGAATTTCTGCCGGACAGAAGAATAAAGCTATTGTTATATAACCAGCGGGTAAGTTTAAATGTTTAAAATGTATATTTTGTTTGAGAACATGTTCGCTCTCATTCAAGAAAATATTACAGTTAGTCAAAGTTCAAAATTCTTTCGGCAATAGTGTTGCGATTCGTCGCATACATTATTCGCACAACTTTTCTAATCCGTGGCCACAAAAATTTTTTCTCAAAAACCTGACAGACTTGATAGGCCAGGAAGAAGAAGAACGACTCATGTCCCGTGCGGGCATTAAGATATTACCTCCGCAGAACAGAGTTTTCTGAGAG
>NC_090743.1:78318472-78368472 GCF_036898095.1 Palaemon carinicauda | reverse complement strand
CGGGGGGGTGGGGAAGGGTAGCTTGCTACCCTTCCCCCCTCCACACACCGGTGACTTGCTTCACTTCGAGGTAGGACTTGACTTGGGGGTCAGGGATGGCGGGCACATATGTGTAAATAGCTAAGGTTTGTATGGTTAGGAAAAATACAAATTATCTTCGAATTTGTCATTTGTTCCGTAACCGAAATACAAACCACGCTATTTACAAAGGGTGACTTACCCCTTAGGAAGCGTGGAAAGTCCCCAGCCTTACTGACTTCGGCTTGCCCGGGGCTCGATCCCTCAGTGAGCAGCACTAGAGAGAGGGAGCCCCTGTACCTCACAGGTTCCTAGCATCGCTAGGAACGAGTGGCCTACATAAGCAGTGTGAGGAGGAGAGTGTGACTCGTCCTATGAAGTTGACCTTGAGACCTTCAGATAGGAATTCTAGGATAGGACGTTCCCCATACCACCTCGTCAGGGTATGGGAGACGCAACAGTATTAAGCTTAATACTAGGAGCACAAAGAAGCATGGGTTACCTGCAGAGGTCGAGGTCAGCTATGCGAGGACCAGGATGCTGCTTCCCCAAGAGAGGGGAGAATGAAGAAAGAAGTAAGGGTCAGACATGCTCTTTCATTCACGCAGACTAAGACCGGGTAACAACGCCCTCAACCTACTGCTACTTGTCCAAAAAGGAGCCTGAGGTTAGACCAGCTGTTGTGCAGCCACCACATGGCCGATAGAGAACGTATCGAGGCTCCTGTGGGTCACGTCTTGCAGGTAGTGGGCTGTGAAGGTCGTTTGACGCTTCCAGACCCCAGCTTTAAGTACCTGCGTCACAGAGAAGTTTCTCTTGAAGGCCAGGGATGTAGCAATACCCCTGACATCGTGGGCCCGAAGGCGACGTGACGGAGGAGGGTCAGGATTCAAGGCATGGTGGATAACCCTTCGAATCCAAGCTGAGATGCTGTTCCTGGTGACCCTCCTCTTTGTCCTGCCTGTGCTCACAAACAAAGCTCACACATGAGGACAGACTGCAGCCGTTCTCTTCAAGTAGTACCTCAGACACCTCACTGGGCATAGTAGCAGCTGGTCTGGGTCGTTTGTTACAGAACGGAGACTCGCGATCCTGAAAGAGTCGAACCGAGGATCCAGCACTCCAGGATTCTGAGTCTTGGCCACAAACTCAGGGACGAACCTGAACGTTACCTCCCCCCATCCCCTTGAATGGGCGATGTCGTACGAGAGACCATGAAGTTCACTAACTCGCTTGGCCGAGGCCAAAGCGAGTAGGAAAGCCGTCTTCCAAGACAGGTGGCGATCGGAGGCCTGGCGTAATGGCTCAAAGGGAGGTCTCTTGAGAGACCTGAGGACTCGAACCACGTTCCAAGGAGGGGGTCTCACTTCCGACTGGGGGCAGGTAAGCTCATAGCTACGTATGAGTAAAGAGAGTTCTAGCGATGAAGAAATATCCACGCCCTTCAATCTGAAGGCCAAGCTTAAGGCTGAGCGATAGCCTTTCACTGCCGAGACAGAAAGGCGCATTTCTTCTCGCAGATACACGAGGAAGTCCGCTATTGCTGGAATAGTGGCATCGAGTGGAGAGATACCCCTTCCACGACACCAACCACAAAAGACTCTCCACTTCGCTTGGTAGACTCCCTCAGAGGACCTTCGCAGGTGCCGAGACAATCTCTCCGCAACCTGTTGCGAAAAGCCTCTCTCCGCGAGGAGACGCTGGATAGTCTCCAAGCGTGAAGCCGAAGCGAGGCTACGGCCCTGTGAGGGACACCGGAGTGGGGTTGTCTGAGAAGCTCGTGTCGTGGAGGAAGCTCCCTTGGGAGTTCCGTCAGGAGTTGCAGAACGTCCGGAAACCATTCCGCGTGATGCCATAGCGGAGCTACTAGAGTCATGGAACAGTTGACCGATAGTCTGGTCCTGTTGAGCACCCTTCTCATCAGACAGAATGGTGGGAAGGCGTACACGTCGATGCTGTCCCACCGTTGCTGGAAAGCATCTTACCAGAGTGCCTTGGGGTCCGGGACTGGTGAGCAGTACAGGGGCAGCTTGAAGTTCAAGGCTGTCGCGAACAAGTCCACCGTCGGGGAACCCCACAAAGTCAGGACTTTGTTGGCTATCTGAGGATCCAAAGACCACTCGGTACTCACTATCTGCGAAGCCCTGCTCAGACTGTCAGCGAGCTGATAGTGTTATCGAGTGGGTTTCGGTCCACCTCAGAGTCTCTACTGCAAGATGGGATAGCTGTTGCGAAAAAGTGCCTCCCTGCTTGTTGATATAAGCCACTACTGTGGTGTTGTCGCTCATCACCACCACGGAGTGACCCGCCAGGAACCGTTGGAACTGCTGAAGAGCCAGAAAGACGGCCTTCAATTCTAGCAGGTTGATGTGTAGGCACTTTTCTGATTCTGACCAAAGGCCTGAGGAACTCTGGTTCAGAACGTGCGCCCCCCACCCTTCTTTTGACGCGTCCGAAAACAGAGTCAATTCCGGGGGAATCAGAATGTCCGGGGAATCGGATCCTTGATTCCACCGGGACTTGAGCCGCCATTGAAGGGATCTCATCCTGAGGCGGCTGTTTGGAACCAGACGGGCCAGGGAGGATAGGTGGCCTAAGAGACGCAACCACGATTGGGCGGGGAGTTCTTTTCGCCTGAGGAAAGGTTCCGCCACCCTCCTCAGTCTTGCTATCCGGTCATCTGATGGAAAGGCTTTGTGGAGATTGGTGTCTATTAGCATGCCTAGATAAACCAGTCGTTAGGACGGCTGCAGAGAGGACTTCTCGAGGTTTACCACGATCCCCAGATCCTGGCAAAGATCCAGAAGCCTGTCTCGGTGCCGAAGAAGGGTCGACTCCGAGTCTGCTAGGATCAGCCAATCGTCTAGGTAACGAAGGAGACGAATGCCGTTCCTGTGCGCCCAAGATGAAATCAGGGTGAACACTCTGGTGAACACCTGAGGAGCTGTAGAGAGACCGAAACACAGCACCTTGAACTGGTAGATCTTGTTGTCTAGGCAGAATCTCAGGTACTTCCTGGAAGACGGATGGATTGGGATCTGGAAGTACGCGTCCTTTAGATCCAGTGTACACACGAAGTCTTGTGGTCTCACCGCAAGTCTGACCGTGTCTGCTGTCTCCATGCTGAACCGGGTTTGTTTGACAAACCTGTTCAGAGCTGAGAGATCGATGACGGGTCTCCAGCCTCCAGTAGCCTTCTTTACAAGAAAGAGTCGACTGAAGAAGCCTGGGGAGCCGTCCACGACCTCCTGGAGAGCACCCTTCTCGAACATGGTCTCGACTTCGGCCTGAAGGGCCAGCCCCTTTGCCGATCCCATGGCATAGGAGCTCAACGACACTGGATTCGCTGTCAGGGAGGTTGAGATGACGTGAACGGGACGCGATAACCTTGGCCGATCACTGAGACCGTCCAAGCATCGGCCCCGTGTTGCTGCCACCTGCGGACGCAACGCTGAAGGCATCCCCCCACAGGTGGACACGCAGGGGGACTGCCACCCCTAGGGCTTGCGGCCACGGCCACCACCCCTAGGAGTCTTGCCTCCCCTGGAGGACTTACCGCCCCTCTTGACCTTGGCTGGAAAGGGCTGGGGCTTAGACACCACTTTCTTAGCTGCCGGTGCCTGTTTGGGAGCCTTACGAGGCTGTTGCTGCTGTTGTGGCGGGGCTGGAGGCTTATAGGGCAGAGTTGTAAGGGCCCTGTGGAGGAGGGAGTCCGTGCTGGATTTCCTCCACCTCTCAGCCGTTCGCTCCAAGTCTTGAGGCTCAAACAGGCTCTCCCCCAGAAGGGAAGCATGTCG
Organism: Palaemon carinicauda; assembly: GCF_036898095.1. NCBI lineage: Eukaryota > Metazoa > Arthropoda > Malacostraca > Decapoda > Palaemonidae > Palaemon > Palaemon carinicauda. The sequence goes on along the minus strand of NC_090743.1, from coordinate 78,364,657 downwards.
GAGTCTACACACATCTACGGCGGGGACCTTCGGAAGGAATCTCTCGGACACAGCATCGCGACGCTTCAACACCGAGTTGGCCCACAGGGTGGTAACCTGGTGCGCCAAAAACTCGATGGAGCGGGTGCCCGAGAGCAAGAAGGTCTCTAGGGCCTTCCTATTGGTCTCCTTGGACAAGTCCTCCGATCGCAATAGGATGCCCAGAGATCCTAGCCAGAAGTCCAGCCACGAAGTGGCCTGCATGGCACACTTAGCGACCTTCTCGTGGTTAAGGATCTCCGACGCCGAGAACGACACCTGCCGGGCAGAGAGTTTCTCCAGGGGAACTCCCTTCGCCAGCTCCTCCACAGAGTGATGGAGAGGAAGAGCAAGGTTGTGCTCACCCAGGATCTCAAAATACCTCCTCTGCTGAAGGCGAGGAGGAGGGATAAGCTTGTTCCCGGCAGTGGAACGACTGGAGGAGGCAAGAAGTGCGAGCTGAGCGTTGGCCCTAGCTCTGGCACTCTTCAGCCCCCGAGACCAGGGCAGAGCTGCACTGGTCTTAGGGGCCTTCCGAACGTCAAACACTTCATCCAGAATCGTGTCTTTGCCTTCACGGGGGGCGATGACTGGATCCGTAAGTCTGTTAAGTGTCCTTATCAGGCTTAGGACCTGCCAGAAGGCATGTTCTGACTCTTGCTGTTCTCCTCCCTGCGGGCTGGCAGCTAAGTCTCCTGCCCCAGGAATCTCTTCCTGGGGTGATACGTGGACATTCCCCTGGGTAGTCGTGGGTTCCTGACGAATCCTTGCAGAGGATTTAGGGACGGTCTTGGAATCCTTGGGTTCCCTCCTGGGAGGGATACAGGATCCCAACAACGAGGTTCGAGGGGCCCCTTCCTCACGAGACGATTCTCCTGCCTGAAGCGAAGTCTCCCCCGCTGGTGCCGAGGGGAAGACTACCGCCCCACTGGACTCACCTGAGGACGGAAAGGCCTCGTCCATGGCAGAAGGAGAGAGTACTCGTGCAGGAGAAGGGACCTTCGAGACCGACCTCTTGGGAACCAACTTCGCCCTGGGGGAAGTCACCACGAAGTCCACTCCTCTCTTTCTCTTCAGCGTAGGAGAGACAGCCGCTGGTTTGTTACCCTGGCCGGCGAGTGCTGGTTTCATAACCCTCACTAACGCCCGTGCCAGCGTACCAAACCAAGTCTGCTGCTCCAAGGACACAGAGTCCAAAATCCTCGCTAAAGAGAAAGGGATCAGGCGATCCTTTGGAGTGGACACGACGGTACCTGCCTGAGAAGAAGGTGGGGAAGAATGCTGTACTGACCTGTCTTCGTCCTGCACTACCAACCTGTGCTTGGATGGAGGTGATCCCGAGGGCCGTCTAGGAGCACGCGTCCCTGCTGCTACCACCGGCTGTGGAATTCGCTGCGAACGATGGTCGCGCGAAGGCGAATGGTCGCGCGGGCGAGCGATCGCGTGGGCGCGCAGGTGGATGATCGCGCGGGCGCGCAGGCGAGCGGTCGCGTGGGCGCGCAGGCGAGCGGTCGCGTGGGCGCGCAGGCGAGCGATCGCGCGGGCGAGCGATCGCGCGGGCGCGCGGGCGAGCGATCGCGCGGGCGCACGGGCGAGCGATCGCGCGGGCGAGCGATCGCGCGGGCGCGCGGGCGAGCAATCGCGCGGGCGCGCGGGCGAGCGATCGCGCGGGCGTACAGGCGAGCGATCGCGCGGGCGCGCAGGCGAGCGATCGCGCGGGCGCGCAGGCGAGCGATCGCGCGGGCGCGCAGGCGAGCGATCGCGCGGGCGCGCAGGCGAGTGGGCGCGAGGGTGGGCAGGTAAATGAACACTTGTCCGAGGCGACGAACGCAAGCGTTGGCGCGACGGCGAGGGATCGTGCTGCCGCGTAGGTGAGGAAGATCGCTGGCGATGTAGATCCACAGGTGATCGATGACGAGCTGGTGAGTGCAGTCGCTCAAGTTGGCGATGGCGCGATGTGGTATGTCGACGCACTGGTGTGCGATGGTGAGCAGCATGCGCAGGTGAATGACCGCGTAATGGTAAGCGATGGCGAGCAGCATGCGCAGGTGAATGATCGCGTGATAGGGTGCGATGGTGATCAGCATCCGCAGGAGGGCGATCGTTCAGGGTTGTGCGATGAGGAGCAGCATGCGTAAGCGGGCGATCGTGCAGGGGCAAGCGATGGCGAGCAGCATGCGCAGGTGAATGATCGCGTGATGGGGTGCGATGGTGATCAGCATCCGCAGGAGGGCGATCGTTCAGGGTTGTGCGATGAGGAGCAGCATGCGTAAGCGGGCGATCGTGCAGGGTCGTGCGATGGCGAGCAGCATGTGCAGGAGGGCGATCGTGCAATGGCGAGCGATGGCGAGCGGCATGTGCAGGCAGGCGATCGCGCGATGGCGAGCTAGAAGCTGGCGAACCATGTTCCTTCAGGAGCGTTGGCGAACGTCGGCGCGCTAGTTGTCGCTGTTGAATAGGCGATACTAAGATCGCCTGTGCGCGCTGGCAAGCAGGTGAACGCTGGCGAGGAGGTAATCGCTGGCGCGTAGGTGATCGCTGGCGAGCTGGCGATCGCTGGCGAGCAGAAGGTCGACGCGTGTCCTGTGAGAGGACAGGTGGCGCGGCGCATTCACGAGCAGGAACGGGAAGATCGCTGGCGCGTTGACGAACATGTGTTTCTGACACGCGCAGCACGATGTTGCGTAGCCACAGGACCAGGCAGATGGTGAGCAGGGAGTTCAGCAGGAACTAAAGGGTGGTCAGAGACCGCAGGGCGAGGGTCCTCAAATGAGCGCTGACGCTCGGAAGAGAGCTGACGAGCAGGAGAGCGCTGGCGAGGGGGGCGAACATCAGGAGAGAGCCGACGAGCAAGTGAGCGTCGGCGAGCAGGAGATCGTCGACGAGCAAGAGAGCGCTGGCGAGAAGGAGATCGCTGGCGAACAGGTGAGCGCTGGCGAACAGGTGAGCGCTGGCGAGCAGGAGAGCGCTGGCGAGCAGGAGAGCGCTGGCGAGCAGGAGAGCGCTGGCGAGCAGGAGAGCGCTGGCGAGCAGGAGAGCGCTTGTGCGCTAGCACTGCTCGCGTAAGGGAAGAATCCCTTAGCCCCGAAGGGACCGTTGCCCGTCGGGTGACGAGTTCTCCAGAAGGCGAAGATCCGGCAGGAGATGGTGAGCGGTCTGCAGAGAGGTTCAAGGAGGGCGGAGCAGTAGGTTGAGGCTGACGAGGAGAGTCCCCCCCGGAGGACGAAGACCCAAAAAGGCGCCTCTTAGTCCCCCTGTAAGGGGAAGGGAGGCCCTTGTGGCGTAGAGGGCGGTGAGCCTTACGGCGGAGGCGGCCTCGGGGGAGATCGTCGGGACCATCGGTCCTCCGAAGGGGAGTCTCCGTCAAAACACTTCCCTCAGAAGGAAGCTGAGCAGCAGTCGAGACCGAAGGACTCACTTCCCCCTTCGAAGGATGTACGGAAGGAGGAGGAGAGCCTTGATCACCATCACCAGCAACAGCACCTGCGGCGGAAGGCCCAGCCACGTCGGAGGCCTCTGTCACCGCGACGTCGACAATAGACAGAGGGTCTACCTCTGCTACCACCGGCGACTGCTTAACAGCGGCCCCCAACGAGACAAGGTCAATAAGAGCGACCCTGGAGGGCAAGCCCTTAAGCCCCAGGGACGACCAAATCTGTAAAAGATCATCACTGGATAAGGCATTATCAATAACCTCCCCGGAGGAGGAGGGGGAACCGCCTCGCTATGGGAGGCGACGCCCTCTCCCCCCACCGAAGGTAGGGAAACAGAACAAGGGCCTGCGCTCCCACTCGGACGACTCTCCTTAGAAGGCGGACGAGGGGGAGCTTCGGAGGAGGTTTGGGCGGCGGAAGAAGAGTCCCGAGAACCTTCCTCCTTCAAGGCTAACCCCGGAGGAGAACGGTCTCTCTTGGACTTCTTCTTACGCCGACGGCCAAACCTCTCCCACTGGGAGGCAGACCACTCCCTGCACTCACGGCACATGTTCTCCTGGTCACACCGTCGGCCCCGACATTAAGGGCAGAGGGTGTGTGGATCCGTATTAACGTCCGACATGAAAGTCCCACAAGGACGGCCGGCAACTCCAGGGCATGTACGAATAGTAAAGAAAATAACTGAAGGTCAACTTCCAACCAACACACACGCTGAAAAGAAAAAGCAGAAAATTAAAGGCTGTCACGAAGGCGATGAGCAGACACGTCTGATCACCGCTGAGCCAAAAGTGAAATGAAGCAAGTCACCGGTGTGTGGAGGGGGGAGGGGTAGCAAGCTACCCTTCCCCACCCCCCGCTAACTAGCGCGGGGGTAATTAACCCTCGTTAAAAACTATTGGCTCGTCATTTCAGCTGCGCTAAAAGTAAACCCTTTGTAAATAGCGTGGTTTGTATTTCGGTTACGGAACAATGAGGTTTTTGGTTCGGAAAACAATGGTAATTTCCTAGGGATCATAGAACTATTAGCACAATTCGATCCATTCTTAGCAAATCATGTGTCATGCCTTGGGAATGCAGGAAGAGGCACTGTATCTTACATGTCATCTACTATTTGCAATGAATTTATTGAACTGATGACTAAGAAGGTCCTCAATAACATCATAGCAGCTGTGAAAACTGCAAAATACTTTGCAATAAGTGTAGATTCAACACCAGAAATTTCACATACAGATCAACTAACATTCATTGTTCGCTTTGTCGATTCCAGTGGTAAGCCTGCAGAGCGCTTTATAAAATTCATTCCTCTTTCAGGCCATGATGGAGAAACAATGATGAATGTAGTACTGGATACTCTGCTTGAACATGATCTCTCTATTATGGATTGCCGTGGCCAGAGCTATGACAATGCAAGTAACATGTCGGGTAAATATACAGTAATGGATTGCAATCCCGTATCAAGCAAATCAACCCACTTGCTGAATATGTGCCCTGCTCAGCACATTCTCTTAATCTTGTTGGGTCATGTGCTGCGGAGTGTTGTGTTGCTGCAGTTTCATTTTTTGGACTTTTACAATTGCTCTTTAATTTTTTCTCTGCTTCAACGCATCGGTGGAGTATACTCAAGTCAACCATTCATGGAGATGTCATCAAATCATTATCAACAACAAGGTGGTCAGCGCAGCATGATGCATCACATGCTTTGAAAGACAGCTTTGCTGAAATACGTTCTGCTTTGATCCAAATAGCAGAGGATGAAGACCAAACAGCAACTACAAGAAGCGAAGCAGCCAGCTTAGCATCAAAATTGGAAGATTTTGAATTGGCCTTACTCTGTGTGCTTTGGGACTGTATACTGGAACGGTTAAATGCCACGAACAAGACACTTCAGAAAACTGAAAATCTTAATGGCTACTTGTGCTAACCTCTATGCAGGCTTAGTGGAATTTGTAATCTCACTTTGCAATGATGAAGCTTTTGAAATGTTTGAAGAGAAAGCTAAATTGCTGGTGAAAGACTATAGTTACCGGGCTGATCATCAGCGGTCAAGGAAGAGGAAACGCAATTTTGAGGAGCCAGACAATGAAATTGTATTGCTACCAAGGCAGAAATGTAAGACAGCTACATACTTCGTCATTCTGGATTCACTGATTACAGAATTGGTGAAAAGAAAAGAAATCTACCAGAATCTCAATGACAAAATTGGATTTCTGTTAAAAATTACTACTATGCCAGATGCAGAATTGAGAGAAGCTGCATTAAAGTTGCAACAACACCTTTCAGCAGATGTTCAGGACACATTTGTTGAAGAAATAGTTCATTTTTCTAGGTATATGAATCAGATTAAAGCTCCACCTGAAAAATGTGCGCCCTCAGCTGCTTTGAAACATTTAAGAAATGCAGGTATCTCAGAAACCTTCCCTAATGTTGACATAGTGTATCGCCTTTACCTAACACTTCCAGCTACTAACTGTGAAGGAGAATGTTCATTTTCTGTTTTGAAAAGAGTGAAAAACCAGCTCCGTTCGACAATGAGCCAAGACAAATTGTGTAACCTAGCCTTGTTGACCATTGAGTCTGATCTAACAAGAAATATTGATTTTCAGAGTATAATTGATGATTTTGCCAATATGAAATCAAGAAAGAAATTTAAGAAGTGCCTGTGAAGTTGATATATGTACATGCATGATTTAATTATAACCACAAAAAGGGAATGTAGTGGTTATGTTGAATACCAAAGGTGTGTATGATGCTTTAGTAACCTAGTTTATTTAAGAAGTGCCTGTGAAGTTGATATATGTACATGCATGATTTGATGATAATCACAAAAAGGGACTGTAGAGGTTATGTTAAATACCAAAGGTGTGTATGATGCTATTGCTTTAGTAACCTAGGATTCTTCTGTTTCTTTTCTTTAAACATATAATTAGATAAGCGTAATGGTATGAAAATGGAATTATTATGTTAAAGGAGATGGGTATAAGATGGCAAAGATTTAATTATCTAGAAATACTGTACTTTGAGTTTCTATTTTTGATATGAATGATTTACTGATTATTATAGGCTTAATGGCAAAATGACAAATTCGTAGATAATTTGTATTTTTCCTAACGATACAAACCTAGCTATTTACATGGGGTAATTACTGCGGCTGCGCCGAAGTAATTACCCCATGTAAATAGCGTGGTTTGTATTCAGTTACGGAACAAATGTGATATAAACAGAATGATAACAGTGGCTGTGTTGAATGTAATATGTGTAGGGTTATAAGTCATTACTTTATCTAACAATTCTTTACTTTCTTGAGTTTATATGATTTGATAGTCTTATGCATGATGCAATGATGATAATAATGGTCAGTGATATATAAAGGGAATGATACTGCTGTAGTGGTTATGCTGAATATAGTAGGTACATGATGTCACTACTTTAATAGCCTAATCTAGTAATACTATGCTGTCTTGAGCTTATTCTCTTTAAAATGCATGATTTAACAAGATAGTTATAATGGCTGTTGGTAAATGGTTTTGGTTGCCTTGATGTACTTTCCCTATTAAATTTAATCTAAATAGCCAGAATGTATTTAATTAGACCTTAAACAGGCTCACACCGACACCCCCCAGCCCACCTCTAAGCTGGAAGGGGTTGCTTCGCTTACCCGTAACTCAAAAGGGCCCCGCCAACCTGAATAGCCTAGAGCCCCGGAGACTTCTTAATCCGGCCCTGTATACATGTATATATATATACATACATTATATATATATATATATATATATATATATATATATATACATATATATATATATATATATATATATATATATATATATATATATATGTATATATATATATATATATATATATATATATATATATATATATATACATATATATATATATACATATATATATATACATATATATATATATATATATATATATATATATATATATATATATATATATATATATATATATACTGTATATATATATACTGTGTATATATATATATATATATATATATATATATATATATATATATATATATATACTATTTGCAATGAATTTATTGAACTGATGACTAAGAAGGTCCTCAATAACATCATAGCAGCTGTGAAAACTGCAAAATACTTTGCAATAAGTGTAGATTCAACACCAGATATTTCACATACAGATCAACTGACATTCATTGTTCGCTTTGTCGACTCCAGTGGTAAGCCTGCAGAGCGCTTTATAAAATTCATATATATATATATATATATATATATATATATATATATATATATATATATATATATATATATATATATATATGTTACGGTCATTTTGGGAAATTGGCCATTTTACAAAATGCCCGCCCATTATGCAAAAATACCAAATTCGTGGTCACCTTGCAAAATGACCTAAAAAGGCCTGTCTCAACATTTTGCAAAAGGGCCAAGATTTTGGTCCATTTACAAAATTATCAGCATCATCGTTGGTAAGATTACAAAATGTCCGATCAGCAAGTAGCAGATCTAACCTAACTTAACCAACTTGCTGATTGAACATTTTGTAACCTTACCAATGGTGATTTTCTAAATAGACCAAAATCTCTGCCGTTTTTCAAAATGTTGAGATATTTAGTTTATTTGCCAAGTGACCACGAATTTGGTTCTTTTGCATAATGGCCGGGCATTATAAAAATGACCGTAATATATATATATATATATATATATATATATATATATATATATATATATATATATATATGGAGTCAGGCTCCAATCTTCACGAGGGTTAGGTAACAGAGATAGGTGTGAAAAGCGTATATTCGCGTATCTTTGGTGCTCTAGGATAGGATAACTTCTAACCTAACCTAACAATGCTCAGAAAACTAACACACTAAGTACTGTACTGCCTAATATTGTTTTTACTTGGTTTCTATCACAGTATAAATAGTTTATGATTAAATCAGTAAGTATACAGTAGGCTACATGTGTACACTTGTACGCTATGTACTGGACATTGTAAGGTTACAGTACAATACGTAGCCGTTGCATTGACCGAAACTATAATTTTACCGAGTAGTCATCATACAATTATAACAAAACACTTTTTCCTGTCTAGTAATACTGTGCCGTTTAACACTTGCTGATACTGTAGTATATCATCATCAAGTACGGGGTGTTCGATGTCGAACGGCCGTGGCCCTCTGCACAAAACATCTCCAGTCATTCCGGTCTTGAGCCTTCCTTTCCAACTCCACCATCGTTAGCCCACACATCTCCTTGATATTGTCACTCAATCTAGTTTTAGGCCTTTCTCTCGTTCTTGTACCATAGACTGATCCAATTAGTAGCGTTCTTTCCAGAGTATTGTGTTTCCGAACCTGGTGTCCAATAAAAGTTAGTTTTCTTTCATCCAAAATGTCAAGTAATCTTTTTTCGATATTGATCTTTTGTAGAACTTCTACGTTAAGTCTTTTTCTCAATCCAGCTTATCCTAAGGACTCTTCTGTAACACCATAGTTCAAAACTTTCTAATCTTTTCCGATCTGTAGCTTTTAAAACTACAGAATATAATTGAATATATGTACAGTAATATCACTATAGTACAGCTTAACTGTACTGTAAGTGTTCACTGTTTTCGTTCTGATGACTCGACTACTTTAAGAACTCTCCGCACCATAGCCTACATTTATATACTGTATAAAATTGTAGAGTACAGTGCGTAGTTAATAAACACTTTATAGTGTAATACTGTTGTGTTTAATATAAATAAAATCTAAGATTAGCCAAGTGAACATAGTTTATTAGATGACCACTAACCATTTATGTACGAAGTTCTACAAAGCGACTTGAAGCATGGTACAATTTCTGATATGTCGTCTCTTGCACAGCAGTATCCAACATCTACAGTAACCAGGTAATAATATTCATCCCATCTTCTATTTTCATGAGTTAGAAAATTGAAAGATAATGACAAAAGTATCATTAGTACCGTAATAATTATTGCATAAACACATGCAGCCACAGTAACAACCAAACAAAAAACAGCTGTTTTGTTTCGAACAACCGAATCAGATATCAGCAGTTTTGCTTGTTTTTCAATCATCACATAATATTAAACAAAGTTGCATAAGACTGACATTTTTACATTATACCCTAAATTAGTATAGAAAAAAGATCCTCAAGAAAATATACTGCCAAATATAAACTAACAAGCAGTAAATAAAGGCGGAAAAACAAACAATATTCATAGCCGCTATTCTGTTTGGACTCTGGAAATCTGTGCCCAAAACTGGATGAAACAAAAAGGAAATTTAGTAGGAACCTATGAATACGCAAATCGCGTAATTAAATGTAAATGCTGAATTTAGAAGAAAACAGTTCAGTGTCTGGAAACGGAGAATATAGTTTTGTTATAACTTGATATAAATAATTTCTTAAGCTTTATAATTTAGCACTACAGAACTAAAACCTATAAATTATCATACATCAGTAACATGAATGAAACTCCTGTTAACTTCTACAGTATACTGTATGCGACTTGACTCAACTCAACACTAAATAAAATATTTGAGAAGTATTTCACATAAAACTACTGAAATTAGTATGCTAATTGGAAAATTATCAATCAAGTAATAATAGTTTCTTTTAAAATATAGAAATATCCTTCAGTAGCATGCATTAATCAGCTGATTTGGAGAGCATAAAGTAAACAATGGAAAAGATTATAATTAAGTATGTTTCAATTTACAAGTACGATACTAAAATGTAAATATTACATACCTTATTATTGGATAGAGTTAAATGAAACACCAGTTCAATCAAAATCTGGTTTATCTCAACCTTATCTGAAATTTTTTTACCACAGTAAATGGATATACACTGTACAGCAAGAGCTGGGACAAGCTGGATGGAGGTAGAGGGAAGTGACATGAAACAAGCCCAGTGCAAAGGAGTGCAGGCTACAGTAATCCCTCGCCATTTCGCGGCCGCAGTGCATCGTGGATTTTCAAAAGTATTCATCAAAAATTAGAAAAAATGGTGCGAAAGTTACGCTTGCGCTAGCAGAAGGCAAGGAGAATACAGTAGAACATCAGGTATCAACACGCAGATGGCGCTCAACTCAAAATCCACCTCTCTGATTCGCTGGCCATCTCGGCTCCAGAATCTCGCAAGCAGATTGGCTGAGCCGCCAAGATGCTTTACCCAGCATCTCTCCCTGCCGTGCGCCCCGCGAAGGGAGACCGCATTCATTGTTCTCTCTCGCTTCGCTTGTGTTGCTTAGTCTTGCCGCGTGGAAGTTTTAGTTTTCTTGTGCTTTATAGCGTAAAATAGTGCTTGTGACGCCCTTGAAAATGGCTCCTAAACATCCTCTACCCTCTACATCCTCTAGTGAACCCAAGATGAAGAGAAAAATATTGACGGTGAACGAGAAAGTGAAATTATTGGACATGCTTAAGGCAGGCACTAGCTATGCGTCTGTTGCCCGCATTAATGGAGTGAATGAATAGACGGTTCGCTACATAAAAAAAGATGAAATGAAAATACGTAAAACTGCCTCAACAGCGTTCTAGAAGGATACTAAGGGCGTTGTGACTCCTCGTAATAAGACGATTGTACAAATGGAGAATGCGTTATCAATGTGGATATAGAACTGTCGGGAAAAGAAGGTTAGTCTTGATACCAACTTGATTCCAACAAACGCCAAAACCCTGTATGATAGCCTCGTTCCTGAAGGAAAATCGAACGAAGACGAGGAAGGTGATGATGATGACGATGATGATGATCCTGCCCCACAAGAAAAACGTGGTTTTGTTGCCAACAAGGCCTGGTTTGAGAAATTCAAGAGGAGGTTTGGCCTTCGCAGCGTTCCTTTGTATGGGGAGGCCGCCTCGGCAGACCAAGAGGCAGCTCTTCATTACCTCGAGGACGAGTTCCCGCAATTAATTAAAGGTGGTTATCTCCTGGAGCAGGTGCTCAATATGGATGAGACTGGCCTATTCTGGAAGAGAAAGCCGTCCCGGACGTTCCTTTACAAGGACGAAGTAAAGAAGCCAGGGTTCAAGACCCACAAAGATCACGTCACTCTCCTTATGTGCGGGAATGGCGAGGGCTTCATGCTCAAGCCCGGCTTAATTTTCAAGTCATTAAATCCTCGGGCTTTAAAAACAAAAACAAAGCCTTGCTCCCCATCTACTGGATGAGTAATAAAAAGGCATAGATAACCAAAGCCCTTACACTCGACTGGTTCATGAACTGCTTTATCCCACAGGTGAAGCTGTACCTAGCGGAGAATGGGCTGCCCTTTTAAGGTCCTCCTCTCGATGGACTATGCAGGAGGCCATGCAACGGATCTCCATTATGACGGGGTCCAAGCGGAGTTCCGGCCCCCCAACACCACTTCCCTTATACAACCAATGGATCAGGGGGTCATTCGGGCCTTCAAGGCCCTCTACACCAGGTCCACGATGGAGAGCCTCATCTCCTCCATCGATGAAGGCGATGAGGACTTCAGCCTCAAGAGATATTGGCGGGAATATAACATTGCAACGTGCCTGGCCAACATTCAGAAAGCTCTTAATGAGATAAAAGAGCAAACACTGAATGCAAGTTGGAGAAAATTGTGGCCAGACATTGTTCATGACTATGAGGGATTTACGCCAGACGAAGTTCACCACTCCACCGTAGATAAGGCTGTGAGGCTGGCACGGTTAGTAGCCAACGAAGGTTTCTCTGACATGACGACGGAAGACGTCAACTTACTGATCAAGTGCCACTCGGAGCCCCTAACCGACGAGAACTTTGTCAAAATGACAAGATCATCGAGTGAGGAAGAAGAGGCAGCCAACGTCGGCGACGACGACGAAGCTGAAGAACGTGGCCTTACCTTGGATAACCTGAAGAGCTCTGCAACATGGCATGGGCTATGCAACAAAGGGCGCAGGAAATCGACGATACTATGGTCAGAGCCATCGAATTTAGTAACCGTATTGACGGTGTAATAGCGTTGTAAAAGAGCATCTTTGCTCAGATGAAAAAACGTCAACAACTTCCCATCAAGATGTTCCTTGTGCGCCGAAAACCTTATGCAGAAGCATCAGATAGTCCTCCTGCTGCCTCTCCGGCTTCCCACCGAGCCACTATGTCGCCTCCTGCAATTTCTCCAGCTCTATCGGAAGCTGTCATTGACGATCCACAGCCTCTATCAACTGACGATGAGGCGTCACCTGAGGAGCAGTAAAGCTCTCATCAACCTGTGCAGTAAACCATCTTCATCTTCTTCACCTCCATCATACTGCACAGTTGTTTCAGGTGAGTTACGTATCTTGTTATAAGAATAAAAGTTCTAAAAACATATCTACATTATATACACTTACACTATTTATATCTACATACACTTACATTCTAAAAACATATCTACATTATATACACTTACACTATTTATATCTACATACACTTACATTCTATTTATATTATTTATACATTATTTATGTATAAATGTAAATGTACTGTACATACAAAATACGTAATGTATTAAATACTATAGTTATACAGTATTACAATATTTATACAGTACAGTACTTTATTTCATGTACAGTATATAATTTATATTATCAATATTTACTTACATGATTCTTTAATGTTCTAATGAATGATAACATATGATTTATAGGGTTAATATACACTTATTGTTATTTTATATACATGTACATGTACACAAAAAAATTTACGTAATCTAAAAATAGGGAGAGAACCTACTTCACGGTTTTTCACCTATCGCGGTCGGTTCTGGTCCCCAATAACTGCGATATGTAAGGGATTACTGTATTTGAAATCCTCGCGCCGCAAAATTTTTTATCGTCAATATATGATTTTTTTTTATCCAACAGGTATTGCGGTTCTCTGTGTCACATATAAGTTGTGAGGTAGAAATTCTTGTAATAAGGAGGATGGATGTATATATGTATGTATGTACAAAATATATATACCGAAAGTGCAAAATTGGCCAGTAGCAAGAGATCAATCTGTGGACAACCAAGTGCTTTCTTGATATTCCTTACACCTCCCTGAGGCCAAAAAGTATTCATTTTTTTTCCTTCAAATCTATATATATGAAATTTATAAGTGTTAGTTCGATAACAGTGATGAATGAACGAAGAATGAATTACTTATGACGACAATGGAATTGATGTTACGATGAGATATGGTAATAAAGATTATTTTTCATAAGCATTGTATGTTATGGCATTCACAAAAATAGGTATATACATTCTAGAAAAATTATGTAAACATCATTAGCACTCATAAGAACATTGGCATAACCAAAATATACACATCTTAAAACTAAGAAAGATAATCAAAACACTGCAATCTACAATTCCCGAAAAAAAAAAATCTAACTAAACAAATTAAGAGCAGAGACGAAAATTTTTTGAAAAGTTTCTGGGAAAAATGATACAGCAATTTGTAACTATAGATATAATTTCCCACCCTTCCAGTCGCCCAAAAGCCTGACTAAGCCTATGAACATTATTTTTGATAGTGCAGTAATCATAATTTCAACACTCACCAACAGCCGGAAAAAGCGACGGCTGTCCTATATCCCAGCCAAAGTACTGCCAGTGCCACTTGTTCTTGATACGTCCTTTTAGGGGTAGACCTATGGCTTATTTGGACTATCTATATCTTCTTCATGAATTACCAAATCTCATATATGCCTTTTTAATTTTAATTTCATCGATATACAACTCTATTTAACTTTTAAATTAAATTCGAAGGAGCTATAGGCCTATTATGAAAATGAACAAGTCCATAATTGGTTACAATCAATCGAGGAGATTAGAACAAGTTCTTGTTGACAACTTCCTTCTATGTATCTTCTATTGAAAGTTAATTACTGCTGAAATAAGTTATATCTTACACATTTACACTTCAGAATATTCTTCTTTTACCTTTGAATTTCAGGCAATAGTTTTCTTGTTCTACATACACCGACCATGAAGATTTTTTAAGTGGTTAGGTTAGGAGATTTGACATATGCCTCCTTTAGCATATATCAATCTATCTAGGTGTCACGTCCTCGACATAGGCTGCCAATTTCCTCCACCTGGTCTTGTCTCTAACTCAGCTGTTACATTCTCATTTACATCTTCCAGTAAGCTGGCCAAAAACTGTTTCCTTTGTCAGCCTATTGCTCTTCTCGGTTAATGTCTAGGAGAGGGCCGCATGAAGATATCACTGATATTCAATTTATTTTTACTAGAATATGTAGGAATGTATGTATATAATGGTATACCAATGAGATAATTTAGTGAAAATCAATAATAGTCAAAATATCGACGATCAAACTCACGCTACTCTTCTCTTTCTCCCAGATTTTTCTAAGTCTGTTGTTATTGTTGACTGTGTCTTATTTTTGCTCAAATGAGCCCTGTAACCACTATAATCCGCAGACAAACTAGTCCACTATGATGTCTTCACGTTTGGCCAATCACAGTGCGACAATACATTTTCTTACCCAGCCATTTTATTTCGTTCCTAGACATGGAGGCCGTAGCAAGCACGTCATCTGATATTGCACAAGAAGTTGAAATTCCATCTTCTTGTCCTGACTGTTTCCTAAGTTACAATGAATTTGTTCTTACTTATTCGGGGTTATATTGAAAAACTAGTGGATTTATGCCAGAGACACAATTTAATTTTACAAAATAAAAATTGTCCTGCATGTCAGGGAACCTTCGCAACGGCTTCACGTTTTCCTCAAAGCAGCAGCACATCTTTATCAACCAACAGGTTAAGGTAAGCTTCATTAATTTATGGAGTATATTATAATGGTGATAGTATAACGATGTATACAGCAGTACCATCACTTTGGATTTGGTTTGATGGATGTGTTAGGTAGTGGTGTCCTTAAGGGGGGGTCGCAGGGGGGGGCGGAGCCCCCCCCCCGGTAGGGGTACAGGGCTATTAGACTAGGTTAGGTGGGTGTATTAGGTTCGGTGGTGCCCTGAAAATCACTGTGGCCTTAAGGGGGGGTCGCAGGGGGGGCGAAGCCCCCCCCCCCGGTAGGCCTAGGTAGGGGTACAGGCCCCCCAGGGTAGGTTAGTTGGTTGTATTAGGTACGGTAGTGCCCCAAAAAATCACTTTTCTCATCCTCCCCCCACCCAAAAACCCCGCTTCCCACTGGGGTCCCCCATAATTGTAGTAGTAGGTTTATGCTTACATTTGGTGTGTAAGAGTTAAGTCTTAGTTTCTTTTTTATTCATTTCCTTATGTTTCTATGCACTGTGCAACAATAATCTGGTTGTTTTTTGCCGTTTTTCGTCGTTAATACTTGAAAAACGGGTGCGGCCTTCTCCTAGACATTTACCCTCTTCTCCCCTCTATCTTTCCCGTAGGACACAAAAGTTTGGTCTATTCTCTTCTCATTGCATGTCTAAGAAATTCCATCTGCCTCCCTATCACTTTTAAAAGTGATCTCTCCTGATTCACTCATTTGTTACTCTCTCTGTACATGGAATCTTCAACATTCTTCTGTAAAACCATAATTCAGCTGCATTTACTTTATTTTTCAAGATCTTGTTTCACGACAACGTCTCTGAGTAATATGTAAGTGTGGACCAGACATAGGTTTTCAGTGCTCTACCTCTTGTCTGAATCCCTATTCTGTGAGTTTGTCAATAGGGTTTTCGGATGGTTGAAGGCATTTTTTGCTATTAGTATTCATTTTTCTATTTGGTATTTGTTTACAAGACCATGCTCTCCACATACTGCCAAATTATGCAAGCTATTGTTTACCTCTATTACTTTTCCATAATCTAAAACAATTCGCCACATGGAAAACAAGTTGAAATTATAAAACACTAAAGAATCATAAAAGCACTAGCCTAGTTTCCTCACTACACGAGCTGAAAGAAACATCGATGATAGACTTCGTGTTCGTCAACGTCAACACAGTCAACGAAACAGAGGTTTATGATGACAGCGTACATTTGATATATATTTGAATTATATACTAATTAAAAATGGAGTAATTACTCAAAAGTTTCCATAAAATATACAATTCACAAATAGTGACACTTTTGAATAATTACTTCTATTTTTATTTAGTATATATTTTGAATGTATATCAGATGTACGTTTGCATCGCAAATTAGTTTGACAATGTTGACGATGTCAGTTCCAGGTCGTTTAGTGATGAATCAAGACTATTTATTTTATAATTCTATAGGATTTTTTATAATTTTGACTTATTTTTCATGTGGCGTTTTTTTTTAAATTATGAAAAGTAATGGAGGAAAACAATAGCTTTGCATAATTTGCAAGTAGGCCTATATGGAGAGTGTGGTCTTGTAAACTAATACCTTATATTTTTTTTTATTACATCTTGCATCAAGCGTTCCTCCGTCCTTTATGATGCTGCGATTTGGAGACTCAAGGTTCTTTTTTATGCTACTACCATTTCTGTTTTCTTTATGTTGATTTAGTCCCATGTTCTTACTCGCTTTTTACCAAGTCAAGAAGTATTTCCAGTTTCTCTTCTGATTCAGCTATTATCTCAGTGTTATCTGCAAATCTAATATTATTTATATTTTCTTCTCCAACTCTTATTTCTTCCATTCCTGATATACTTTTCATTAACATTTCTCTACATGGAGAAGAGGTCGGTTGACATTACACATCCTTGTCTTACTCCTCGTTTTACTTCTATCCATGGCGTTACATTATTTTCGATGTTAACTGTAGCTTCCTGGCTCCAATAAAGGTTGGCAATTAGCCAAATGTCCTTTTCGTCAATATTTAGTCTTTCTAAAATGTCAAAAAGT
This sequence comes from Palaemon carinicauda, assembly GCF_036898095.1. Lineage (NCBI taxonomy): Eukaryota > Metazoa > Arthropoda > Malacostraca > Decapoda > Palaemonidae > Palaemon > Palaemon carinicauda. The sequence goes on along the minus strand of NC_090743.1, from coordinate 78,347,392 downwards.
TGAAAGTGTCTAACTTCATCAAATGCATTTGCATGGTCTATAAAACAAAAAGACACCTTTGTGTACCTTTTACATTATTTTGCTTTAGTTACAAACCCAATAATATAGTCAATATATGAGCTTCTTGTAGTTACATGGCTTATGTTTCGTAATTGGGTATTCATTTTGACAGTATATATTACATACGACGGGAAATTTCTAAAACGATTACAAATGTCCATATGCACCTTAAATGTAAGGCCGTAATCCTGTTACAGTAGTAGCCTAGTAGTAGTAGTGTAATAAATTTTCGTCGTGTTGCCTCCGTAACGGCGATTACCATGGAGTCAACATTCTGTATTACTGTACTGTACTGTAGGCTACAATAAATTAGCATGTTAAAAATATTAGCAAATTAAAGAAAATGGTTTGTTTGCCCATGATTGAAAACATACCTATCTACAGTAAGGATAAGTATAATAAAGTACAATATTGCATATTTCGTATGTGTACAGCATTGCACTGTAGGTATTGCGTTATAGCAGTTTGTTAATTAGTGTACATGAACCATTTTCGGTAAATGTTTCTGGAAAATGTCTTAAAGCTATTCTTGAATGATTCTAAATTGTTTATGATGTCATTTCTTGACGTTATTGCACTTTTTATATTATTATTATTATTATTATTATTATTATTATTATTATTATTATTATTATTATTATTATTGTTGTTGTTGTTGTTGTTGTTTTCATTATTATTACTTGTTAAGCTACAACCCTAGTTGGAAAAGCAGGATGCTATAAGCTCCGGGGCCCCAGCAGGGAAAATAGCCCAGTGAGGAAAGGAAACAATGAAAAATAAAATATTTTAAGACAGTAATATTGAAATAAATATTTTCTATATGAACTATAAAAGCATTAACAAAACAAGAGGAAGAGAAATATTATAAAATAATGTGCCCGAGTGTACCCTCAAGGAAGAGAAATCTAACCCAAGACAGTGGAGGACTATGGTACAGAGGCTATGGCACTACCCAAGACTAGAGAACAGTGGTTTGATCTTGTAGTGGACTTCTCGTAGAAGAGCTGCTTACCATAGATAAAGTCTCTTCTACCTTTACCACGAGGAAAGTGGCCACTGAAAAATTACAATGCAGTAACCCCTTGGATGAAGAAGAATTGTTTGGTAATCTCAGTGTTGTCAGGTGTATGAGGACAGGGGGAAACTGACCATAACCAGAGAGAAGGATCCAATGTAGTACTGTCTGGCCAGTCACAAGACCCCATAACTCTCTAGTGGTAGTATCTCAACGGGTGGCTGGTGCCCTGGCAAACCTACTACCGGGAATGACTCCCTATACCATATTACAAAGATCAGCAGGGGAGAAGAAGGAACGCTAACACTCGTGGGCACTAATACCCTGGTAATAACTTTGATGATGTACTACACAAACCCCACTCAAAATAGAAAACTGTGCTCTGTCCAGAGGCCTGAATACTCCACACGTGAAATAAAGTAATTTGATGGCCTACTTTACCTGTCAATTATAAAGTTATCTCACTCTCAGACTCTGTTTCTGCCTCCTTCTAGGGACCCCAGTGAGATACTGGACAGGAATTTTACTTTAGGAATGGAGACAATGACAATGGATGGGAGCATGGATGTACTGTTGTAAAATTAAAGATAAGGATCTTTACCTTCGAAGCACTGATAAGGACTACTAGGGCACTCGCTAACACACTATTACTCTTAAATTATTTAGACACTCTTTTCAATATGTCAAGCATATTGCCCCAAGAATAAATATTCATATGAAACATAATCACATAAATAAAGGAAGTATAAATACGAAAAGGTGTAATTAACCTGATCTCCCATTGGGTATCTCCCTACCTTGATGCTAGTTACCGCCGTAAGATCCTGCTCTCCTATTTCAAATTAATAAGCACCTTTTTAACTTAAAAATCACGATGAATTGTACTGTATAGTATGTATGTACATATGCACATTGCTACTACACATATCAAAACATTAGCTATATATTTTTCTTTCATTTTGGTAAATAAATAATAGATCATAGCATATTTTTTCCTTTTAATGTCATGATTATTTATTGACAATTAATTCTATATCAATAAGAATATTTTTAAATGAAAATAACGCAATGAACAAAACTGTATTGTATGTATGTACGCACAATACTAATTTCAAAATATGAGGTGAAAAAATCATTACATTATGTTTCGTATTATGCATTTTTTGTGTATTCAGAAGCTTTCCTATCAAGTGGTATCAGTGTGTGAATATATATATATATATATATATATATATATATATATATATATATATATATATATATATATATATATATATACATATATATATAAACAGTTAACTCCCGGTTAACACGAGTTCTGTTAACACGATTCCGAAGTTTCACAAGTTAAAATCTATTGATATATTCTGTTAACACAAAATGTCCTGGCGACATCTCAAGCAGGGACTCTGGAGGCTTGCGGGGGCATGACTACTCGAAGCTGCGAATCAGCATGGACAACTGATCCGAGGCACCTAAGTCCAAACCTTTTAGCTTGATGACCTGCCCCAGGGCAGCTCTAACTCCTTTGACTGCTGGTACTGAGACCTTCTTCTCCATCCTCAGGAAGATTGGGTAGTCTGCTATCAGGGGGATGGAAGCCTCCAGTGGCTTCACTCACTTATTTCTACATCATTTGCAAAAGGTAGCCCACTTGGCCTGATACACCGCGGCAGAGGATTTTCGCAAATAGCCCGCAATGTAGGAGGCCGCTGAACCCAAGAAACCATCTCTCTTTAGCAGGCACTCGATAGGCCATGCGTGAAGGGAGAGCACCTGTGGGTTTTCACGGAACCTTAGGAAGTGCGACTGACACAGGAGGTCTTCTCTTAGAGGAAGAGGCCACGGGGGATATGACGTTAGAGCCTGAAGGTCTGCAAACCACTCCCTCTCGGGGCACCACGGAGTCACGAGGGTCATCCTCGCGCCCCTGGACAGGAGAAGCCTGTTCAACACCCTCCTGAGGACCCCAAAAGGTGGGAAGGCGTAGATGTCATTGTTGTCCCAGGAGTGCTGAAATGCGACTTCCATCTCGGACCCTGGGTCTTTTACCGGAGAGCAGTAGACCGGGAGTTTCGCATTCAGTTTTGTCGCGAACAGGTCTTTCACAGAGGAATCCACCTCTCCAGGACTTCCTTGGCCACCTGAGGGTTCAGAGACCATTTGGCACTTAGGACCTGGCCCTTCCTGCTGAGACTGTCCGCTATGCCGTTTTGTTTTCCCCGAATGAACCGAGCCGTGAGGTCTATGTGTCTCCTCTTGGCCCATTCCAGGATATTTTCTGTTATGAGGCAGAGCTCCCTGGAGCGAAGGCCTCCCTGTTCTTGACACACTGTGGTGTTGTCGCACATCAGGGCTACCGTCCTGCCCTCTAGCTCCCCTTCGCAGATTGACAGGGCCCTCTGGATGGCCAGGATCTCCAGGACGTTGATGTGGAGAGCCCTCTCTGCCTGCGATCACTGGCCTACTGCTGTGTGAGAGGCCAGGTTGGGGCCCCAACCCTCCCTGGAGGCATCCGTGAAGAGTAACGTCTCTGGGGGGGGGGGTGGAATCCGTTAGCGGGGTGCCCCGCCTGGAGTTCTCCGGCAGGAACCACCACTGTAGGGCCACCCTCCCACCGGGGGACAGTGGGACCACCTGAGTGGGGGAACTGGTCTGGCACCAGTGATCTTTTAGGTTCCACTGAAGGGGCCTCAGTTTGATCCTGCCCTGAGGGACCAGTTTCTCTAGGTAGGCCAGGTGACCCAGTAGCCTCTGCCAGTCCTTGGCAGGAATGGCCTTCCTCCTAGGGACCTGGGCTCCTTTGGCTCTCCTGGAGGAAGAGGACCTAGGCTTGAAGGGACCCGAGAATCCTTGAGGGGCCTTGAAGGAGGGCTGGTGGAAGGAGTCCCAGGACCTGTCTTCCTTCACGAGTCTCTCCATCTTCTGCTCCACCAAGTTCTCTGGAAACAGACCTTCCCCTTCCAGTGGGGAGCTCTTAAGCAACCTAGGGTCTCTGTCCGGGATCTTTGAGCCAACTTAATGACTTTGGTCCCCGACTGGAGAATCTCTCAGAAGAGGTTCGGGCCTGCTTCGTTGGAGAGATCGTGGCTCTTGTGGAAAGTGGCCACTGCCGCAGACCACAAGTCCAACCAGGACATGGAGTGGGACAAGGAACCAAGCGGAGGCCTCCATCGACAGGGTCTCCTTAACAAGAAGGTCTGGCTTCCTTAGGCACCGTCCCCAGGGCCCTGTCCACCACCGTGGCAAAGTCCAGATCCTTGGGCTCTTCCGCCTCACTCAGGTTGTTCAGGTCCCAGATCCAGGGTAGGACACTCCCGAACATCGACGTTTCTTCCGGTGTTGTGTCCGGCATCACCAGATCCCCGTCGAACCTGCGGGGGTAGCCGAGGGCTCCACTCAAGCGAGGAGACCTGTATCGAGGAGAGCCTCTGGGGATCTCACACCCCTACGCTCCCACTGCGGGGTCACTGGGTGACCCTTACCATTTCTTGGCAGCATGGGGCCTTGCCGCGAGGCGCCTGCCGTAAGGGACATGGCCGCGCAGGGCCCGCCGCTCGAAGCCCTTCGCTAGCCAGAGGCCGATGAACAGGCCGGAGAGCCCCGGGAGTAGACCGCGGGCCCTGCTCTCCTCTCGGGCACCCCCGTCCCACGGGCAGCCCCTGCTGCAATGGGAATGGGGGGACCCCTACCGGCCTTCCTTGGTGAATGGGAACTGCCATGCCTGTGATGCCACCTGTTCCTCGTGCTCCTGCTCCTGTGGCGCCTGTGCCGTATCGAGGAGCGGGAGCCATCATGGGTCTGTCCGCCTCAGTCGAAATTGGCCTCCCCCAGCCTGGGGAGCTCACACCTCTAGGCTCCCACTGCAGGATCTCTGTGGGATCCCTACTCAATCCTGGCTGCACGGGGCCTGCCACTGGGAGGGCAGCCAATGGACCGGCTGGAGAGACACAGGAGCAGACCATGGGCCCTGCTCTCCTCACAGGGACCCCCGTCCCACAGGCAGCCCCTGCTGCAGTGGGGATGGGGGAACCCCTACCGGCCTTCCTTGGTGAATGGGAACTGCCATGTCTGCGATGCCGCCGGTTCCTCCTGCTGCTGCTGCGGCACCTGTGCCACCTCCAGGACTACCTAGAATATCTCCTAGAGTACCTCGAGGAAGACCGCAAACGGCTCCTCTTGCTCCCCCTGCGCCTTCTCCTCTCACGGGAGGAAGAACTCTCCGAGGAGGTTCCGACCAAAGATCGGTCTCTGTCAGAGAAAGAAGGAGAACGCTTGGCTCTCTTTTTTTATGAGTTTTGTCATCCCACGGGATCACTGACCCGGTCTTCCCCACCACGGGGGTCGCCGACCCGACCGAGGGAGACAGATCAGGGTGGGTGCATCGCACTCCGAGGTCTCCTTCGTCCCAAGGCTGCTCGACGTCTCTCAGCGAACTACCCGGGGTCCTTTGCACGGCAGACCAGGGCAGCGGAACAGCATCGTAAGAGCCCGTCACACAACGCTCACGATATGGATCGCACGTTCCCGATGATGGACCTGGAACAGTAAACAGAGAAGGCAGATCGGTTACCGCGGTTACGTCCGGAACCGCTACCAAGGGGGGCACCTCCGCATCACGAGTTTGGGCTACAAACTCCTCCATGGAGGGGGTACCCATAAGGCGCAAGAGCGCCCACAAAGACAATAACAAAGGATACGCCGCAGGGGCCTTATCCAACGAAACAACGGGCTCAACAATCAGTTGAGACCCGGCAACAGACTCACCTACGTCCCCGCCATGGACGGGGACTGGGTATGACCTTTGGGACTTCACCTGTACCGGAGTCGTCCTGGCAGAGGACGACACTACTGAGGTTTCCCTCGACATAGTAAGTTTCTCCTTCTTGGCTCTCTTCTTCTTCATCCTGACTAACTTCCATTGCCAGTCGGGCCAAACGACGCATTCAGGGCAAGTAGAATCCTTCGCGCACCTTTGTCCCCGACACGTGGAACAAAGAGAATGCGGGTCAATCTCTTCCTTGGACAAGAAAGCATCACACGCTTTCTCTGCAGAAGGTCCAGAGCAACGACGATGCGCCTCCATCACAGGACAATGAAACACACACAGGGAAAAGAAAGGATACGGGAAAACACAAGGGAACACAGGGAACACGAGGAGACCACGTGGGAACCACGAGGTCAGGGTCAGAGCGGGAGCGAAGTTGTGACGTTAAAGATTTTATAGTTATATAGAAGGTATTTATTGTATTGTTGCTACTCTTAAAATATTGTATTTTTCCTTGTTTCCTTTCCTCACTGGGCTATTTTCCCTGTTGGAGCTTTTGGGCTTATAGCATCCTGCTTTTCCAACTAGGGTTGTAGCTTAGCAAATAATAATAATGGTAATATATTTACACACACACACACATATATATATATATATGTATATATATATATATATATATATATATATATATATACACAGTATATATATATATATATATATATATATATATATATATATATATATATATATACACACAGTATATATATATATATATATATATATATATATATATATATATATATATATACACACCACTATATATGGCATTTATAGACTATGAGAAAGCTTTTAATTCTGTCATAACTTCAGCAGTAATGAAAGCCCTTCAAAGACAAGAAATAGTTGAAGCTTACGTTGGAACATTTGAAGATATCTACACAACACAGTAAGAACAGCAGTTCTAAAACTACATAAAGATAGTGAGAAAATTCCTATTGAAAAGAAGTTAGACAGGGATACCCCATCTCTCCTAAGTTATTCACATCATTCCTAAAAGTTTTTACAAATCTAGATTGGGAAAAGGTAGGAATTAATAACTTAACAACTCAAGATTGCAGATGACATAGTTGTGTTAGGTAAATCATGGAGGGAATTGCAAGAAAAAAAATGATAAAAATATTTGAATGGAGAAAGCAGAAATGTAGGACGGAAAAGAAATATGAGTTAAACTGATATATTGCTCAATAGAAGTGCAGAGAGACATCAAATAGGAGATATGGTCGAACCTCTAGAGATTGTTAATGGATATACGTACTTAGGACAGACAGTAAGTGATTCCCCAGGACACGAGACCAAAATCAATAGAAGGATAAGCATGGGAAGGAGAGCTTTTGGTAAACAAAATGAAATTAAGGAAAGTAATACGCCATTTTCTCTATAAAGAAAAGTATTTAATCAGATGGTCCTACCAGTATAACATATACATCGGAAAGCCCTAGAACATAAGCTAGTTACAGCTCAGAGACCTATAGAAAGAATAATGATGAGAATAACAATAAGACACAAAAAGAGCAATATGGATACGAAAGCAAACTAAAGTAGAGAATATTTTAACAACATCCAAGGAAAAGAAATGGACATTGGCAGGAAATATAATGAGAATAGCAGATAATAGATAGACATTAGGAATAACAGAATGGGTCCCTTGAGATTGCAAATGAAGGTAAGGAAGGAAGAGAAGACAATGGATTAACAAACTAAGAAAGTTTGCTGGTGTGAACACGCATAAAAAGACCATAAACAGACGCAAATGGAAGGACATGTCTGAGGCCTTGGTTCTGCGGTGAACTAGGTAATGGCTGATGATGAATATATATATATATATATATATATATATATATATATATATATATATATAGTTAGCGTGATTGTGTGTCGGCCTATGTTTTACTGATACCCGCCCATAAGTGTAACTTCATAATGTCTTAGATGTTTGATTTTGAGGGGAAAAGTTTTTGGGATAATACTCTTGGAATTAAAGACTAATCAACCAGTAGTTTAAAACTGCAACCCACTTCAGTTGAATACCTTTCAGTTCAACAGAGGCACCATAATAGAGAAAGGTGTCCGAAATTGCCTGCCTCAGTTAGGAATCGAAGCTGGGACCTATAATTGATGAGATTAAAGTTGTGTCGGATATTTTTTAAATATTTAAGAAAACTTTTAGTCTTAAATTGTGAAACAAGATTTTTATTTTAAGGGCTTTTACTTATCACATATTTTCTTTTAATTCAAGAAAGAAGAAATTGATTAAGCGATTTTTCAGTTGGGTAAATGTCTAGAACGATATCTGCAAAAGCAGACGACGTTCATATGGAAAGTATCGCTAGTCTTATTCGAATCCACGACAATAAAACCCAATGCATAAGAAAGGAAGTATTGTACACGCTTCATATATGCCAGGTGCCGCAGTAGTTCCATCCAGTGGACTACCATTTTCCCAGGGTCGTTTGCGCTTGTTTCCTCCATTGGACTCATGATTTAAAATGCCTCCGGATGCAGTAAATGCCGACATTTCTCGGATCACGCCTCTCATCTGCGCTGTGCAAGAACAAAGCCCCACCTATCTAGCTATTCGTGCATAAGGGAATAAGCTCGTTAGGGCATTTGTTAAAGTACGCGAATATTTAGGGGTGTGTCATACGAGATACAATGTTTGGTATAGTCTGGTCCATAAAAATAGACACTGTCTAATATAAGTGGCATGTATACAAGTGCACAATCGTAAGGGGGCGGTTTTTTTCTTTTTCTTTTACAGTGGTGTAACGTGCATTTCTTTCATCAGTTTTAACGATTTTTGGAGCAAAAGAGATTTTTAATGTCTATGTATACGTGACTCGAATTTTGACGATATGCTGTCTGAAAATGAAAATTTTTTTCAATGAATCGGCGTTGGGACGTTTATCTTAATTGCCTTTTCACATGAATTGTGTTAGAGTTAATATTCTATAATGATCAATTACGCAAAATTACTATTGTGATATAATGACACGAATAAAAAAATTCTAAAAGAGATTTTAAGAAATGAATAATTTTACCAATTGGCCATAGTAGCCAGGTAAATTCTTGTTTAACACCGAAGGATGCTATGATCTATTTCCACGGAGTTTAACTTGTTTACCCCGTAATCTTAAGATATTTACATATAAAATTCACAACACTTTTCCTACCACGTAGCATTCCAACCAAGCTACCACCAGAGACATTAAGTTACCCAGCCATTTTAGGGTCCTACAAAGACAGGCGAGAAAATCTCGAATTATTTTGGCTCGTCCACTTTAGTTCTTAACTGGTATGAATAAAACATTTTATTCAGGCACCAACATATGAACATTTCCTTCCCCGCTTTGAAAGCAAAAATACAATTAAGGCATGCATGGATGCCAACAGAGCCGGTGTTTGCGACATCTCTTTAAGGCCATAATTGCGTGAAGAATTGGTGTGGACACGAGAACAAAGGAGTCGGAGAAATAAATATGAGAGAGAGAGAGAGAGAGAGAGAGAGAGAGAGAGAGAGAGAGAGAGAGAGAGAGAGAGAGAGAGAGAGAGAGAGAGAGAGCAAAACCATGAAATCTAAGAGAGGATTTGGTTGATATATTAGTATGTTCTTAAGCGTTAGTCTTTTCTTATAGACGCTGACAATAGTGTGTGTGAATGTATGTGTATATATATATATATATATATATATATATATATATATATATATATATATATATATATATATATATATATATATATATATATATATATATATATATGTATGCGTGTGTGTGTTTCCCAGAAAAGAAAATACAATAATCCTCACCACAATAAAGCCAAGGCATCCCAAATTATTGAATCTATTCAAACTCATCTTGTTGAGGGAGATAGAATGAGTTTGACCTGTATACTATAGTCATTCATAAAACGTATAAACATTTCAAAAAATAGAAAAAAAAAATAAAAAATAAAAACGACATAAGGGAGAATATGACTTTGCCTCCTGTGCGTCGCAGTGAAAATCTCGTAAACAACAACCTTTGGTTATCGCTTATGCATAAACCATTGGTTTTTCACTTTAAAATGTTTGAGGAAGGCATCTCGGAGGCAAATCATGTTCCAGGGAAATGGAGTACTGTATTTTGGATTCTCTGGGTACAATATCTGGTGGAGAAGGAGGAAGCACCATGATGTAAACGCCTGTAAGAACCCCCATTTCTTGGAAACATTTCGTCCGTTATCGCTTCGTCCTATGAAGCCCTTTCGGATGATATATAGGCTACAAGGCTCTGTTTTTTCATCCCCTCTTATGTGTTACTTCATGATTCTTCACGTTTTGAATCAGAGGAAATGGCTTTTTTTTTTTTTATCGTATAAAAGTAAAATGAAGGTGCAGCTGGTGATGACATACTCAAATCTGTCGTGAAACTACAATTTTGTTACCAAAGTAGGTCTTCATATGTCTTAAAATTGCTTTGCCCTTCATAGTAGGGGAAATATGAGTTTTTATGTAGACCAATATTAAGTAAATATTTAACTTTTGTTGCTACAATTATTAAAGTCACTTATGTACTCAAAATTAATTGCCCAAAAAGTTTAATATTAAAGTGAAAGTCTGGGAATTTCGAATATCATGACCTCTTTAAAACCCGACCTGCCAATCGACATTGAACTTTTATTCTCTAAATTTTCGAGGCAAGGATCAAGGTAACCTTAACTAGGACAATTTACGTAGGTCAACTGTTAAATGTAGACATTTTTTTTTCCTGTTTCAGACATTGGTATCTCTAGCCATTTTTCTCCCGTTTAACAGGAAAGTTCACATTCTGATTCTCTTTATAATTAAATCGGTAAACTCGTAATGTAGATGACCTCCAGTGACGGCATAGATCAAGTGTTTAGAGTACCTTTTCCCTAGCAATTTATCCTCTCGGATACAAAGGGTGAATAAGATACTCAGTAGTATTTTATTCTCAATCCATAATTAAGCTCTCTAGTGACAAACCTAAAGAGACTCATCTTTGGGCCTTGTGTTTGTGTCTTTCTCTAATAACAGTTTAATTTTACATTCATCTTCATTTGCAAAGTCTGTGTGGTTCGGCGATCTTTGTCTAGGGCACTCTAGGCCAATTTAAAAAGTATACCAGCTGTGAAGACTACCGGCACTATCTGTGTGGAAAGTAATGGTATGGGAATAAATTAGTTTAGAATGGATGACCGTATGCAATTTTCATCTCTCTCTCTCTCTCTCTCTCTCTCTCTCTCTCTCTCTCTCTCTATATATATATATATATATATATATATATATATATATATATATGTATATTCTTACGAAGCTGGTCTAGTGTAGAGTAAATGAATTAATCAGGTATTTTATTTATGATTACATATGTGCATTGAAGAGGTGAATAGCCCGCTCTTAAAATGAGTTCCTCTCATGTAAGTATAAGTTTGTTATGTAAATTACGTAAGACTTTCGTCGTTAATTTCATTATATTCTTCATTCAAGTCAGTATATGTAAATTGACATTATTTTTAAGAATTATTTTTATTTCACGTATTTTTTGACGAAGTCTTACCTAACCTGTTTAAGAGTGTTATATGATCCATATGTGATATGAAAAAAGGGCTTATGTAAATGTTTTTTATATTTTTATGAGGTAATGCATCATGTTTGTGAGAAGATACACAATTCTTACATGTGCCATGTGTTTTGGAAGGTTCTCGAAAACCCTAGTGTTAGATTTTGTCTTTATTTTAATTCCAAGGATAAAGATGGGCGGAGCTAGCTGAGAGAGAGTCATCTCATTGTGCGCTGGCATGCGTTCGAGAAAGCAATCCTTACGCTCAAAGGCCAACACCCAAGCTTCTAGATCTTGGTCCTAGAATCTTCTGGAAGTAGCTAATTCATATATAAGCAGCCCCTGGGATGCATGGAGCAGAAGAGAAACAGCCATCCTGTGAAATAACCAAATTGCCCTCTATCTCTCTTTCCAAGTGCCTTTAGTGTGTCCTCTCCAAAGTGAATAGGTTTTAATTATGACATATATCGCATGTAATGTGGTGAAACATTACGAAAGAAGTTAAAGGTAATGTAAAATTTATTGTGTTGTGGTGACTGTTGGCATTGTGTAAATTTTTTTAACTGGCCCTATAAAGGTAAAAATATGTGAAGTTAGTAAGTTTATCAGTTATGTAAGTTCTTTAAGAGTTTAAGCATTAGTGTAATTATTTCTTTTGTCATAGTCTAAGGTTTTATTTAGACTTAATAGTTCAAGTCAAGTGATTATATAATTTTTCAAGTGTAATTATTTCTTTTGTTTTAGTCTCAGGTTTTATGCAGATTTAATATTTCAAGTCAAGTGATTATATAATTTTCAGAGCATAAATTCTTTTTGTCTTAATCTAAGTTTTGTTCAGACTTAATATTTCTAGTGATTTATTTTTCATGTAAAATCTTTTTAAAGTGTTGTAATTTATATAGAATATATCTGTCTTTGTAAAGAGTGTATTATTTCAATCACCAGTGTTTATTTCATACTCACTCGTATCCTTCTAATGAATCGAAGTAAGTTGTTTGAATAGATCATAATAATAATTACCCAGTTTTGTTTTGAGTGTACTTAAGAGACCTTTCGATATTCAGTGTTTTGTATATTGCTGTCTGGGAGTTATATAATTGTCTCAGAGTTTGGGTATTAATATTTTATAGTGTAACAGATTTAATGTAAAAACAAACAGGTGAATTTGGAACTCGAGAGGGTTGTGTAGCTTGCCAGACGTAATATATATAATATTATATTTTTGGTTCCCAGACATAGGACCATAGTATAATATATCTTTGGTACCCAGACCCCGGATCATAATATAATATATTTTTGGTGCCCAGACCCTTGGGATCGAGTGAGTCTGTTTCAAATATTGGTGATAACAGGGCCGTGTTTTGATCAAAGGTTTTAACAATATAGCGTTGATAGGATTTTGTGTATTGATAGGATATATTTTTTTCTTTTGGAGAGGTATTAAATGTTGTAAAAGTACAAGATGGTACAATTTAATATCCAAGAGTTTTTGAATAACCCAAATGTTCAGGAATTGTCAGAAGATAATGTAACTAAAGCTCAGTGGCTCTCAATTTTAATGGCATGTGGTGGCCATGCAACAAGTGGAATGATTAAAACCCAAATCAAGTGTCTAGCCTTAGAAAGTTGTTGGAAGATAATACTGTAGCAGCTCGTGAACTGTTGGAGGAAGCTGAAGAAGAATTTGTAGCGAAGCTAGGACCAGTTGACCCACAAACTGAAGGCATGGAAGCAGATAGGGATGTAGAGGCTGAGATTCGACGAATTGCAGCGGAGGAGAATTTGACTAAGTTGAAGATGATGGCAGAACGAGAAGACGAAAAGAAATGGAAGCAAGACGGGAAGAAAGACAGCAAGAAGAAGCACGATATATGAAGGAAGTAGAAGCAAGACTCTCGAGAAGAAGAAGAGAGGCAAGTCGTAAGACATGCAAGGAGAATGGAAGAAAAGGTGAAGGAAGAGGCAAGAGATATTGCACGACATGCGAGGGAGCTGGAGCTGTTGAATGCTCGTGCAAAGTCAGCAACGCAGACAGAGGCAACCCCTGCTATGCATGATCCCGTGTTAATGTGTTGAATGCCCAGAGGTTAATTCCAAGGTTCATAGAAGAGGCTCCTGATAAATTCTTCAATCATTTTGAAAAAGACGCATTGACGATGCAATGGCCAGATCATAAATAGCCTGTGTTATTGCAGAGTGTACTGTTTGGGAAAGGATGCAGTGCTTACTTGTCCTTATCTCAGGACCAGAGGAAGGAGTATAAAGAAGTGAAGAGGAGCGTCCTGCAAGTGTATCAGATGACCCCTGAATACTATAATGAAACGTTCCAAAGTTTGAGGAAGGACGAGAAAATGACTCCTTCATTAAGCTTATAAGGTATGACGATGATTTAAGAGATGGATAGAGGCTGCTAACATGAGAGAGAGGGCTGATTTAGAAGAATTGATAGTGCTGGAACAGTATTTACGAAGAATTCCAGAACATATGCAAACCGACTTGAGAGAGAGGTTAAGAAATTTGATAAAGCTGCTCCACTGAGTGAAGAATATAATATTATCAGTCGTAAACCCTCCTCCGACCAAGTGTCAAGTATTCGCCGAACCATGGAAACCAGTTCAGTAATAACTACGTGAACAAGTTCAACAGTTACAGCAGAAGTAGCACTGGTACTGCTCATAATCAGAATGTGATAGTACTACAGCAACAATCATCGGATCATCCTCCTTCAAGTATCGTGACAGACGTGCAGAAGGTTAATATTGTCTGTTTTAAGTGGGACAAGAGAGGCCATATCAGTAAGGAATGTTGGTCGAACCAACCGAAAGCAGTTGCCCAAGTGGTTAAGGATAATTCGACTTCACAGAATGGGGAAACGAAGAAACAAACGGGAAAGAACGAAGAGGAAAATAAACCAAACAACGTTTACACGACAAACAGGAAAAACCCAAACAGCATGGATACCTTTAAACCATATATTTATGAAGGTATGTTAGCAGCAATAGATGGGAGAGAGTGAACCCCAGTCAAGATATTGCACGACACTGATATGAGGAGTACACCCGTTGGTGGAACAGTCTCTCACAGGAGACTTGGTTATCTTGAAGGGAATAGGAGGTGAAGAGGTTACCCTTATTTGCCATTTGAAACATTGGCTGTTGAAGGAGTAGACGTCCTGCTGAGTAATGATGTTGGTGGAGAGCCATTTGTGTCTTGTCCCATTGTAACAGAGAAACCATTGAAGTATAGTCCTATGACTGACCTCGAGAAGGACTACCCGTATCTGTTTCCTAGTTGTGTGACGACTAGAAGTATGATGAAGAAAGTGGCTGCTAAAGAAGAAAAGAAATCGAAGGAGCGATGAACTTGGAGGATTTGTTTTCCGAAGAAGAGGATTCCCTTGATGGTACGGAAGAGGAGAACTTCCGAGTAAGCCCGAGTGAAGAGGAATAACAGACGAGCGGAAAAGAAGACAAAGAAGAAATGGACCAAGAAGAAATAGAAAATGCAGTGTTAGAAGTAGGACAAGTGAGTAGGAAAAGGCTGATAGGATTGCAACGGAGGGATGCAATGTTAAAAGAGTTATTGTAACGTGTGGTGGACGAAACGGAGGCACAGCAGTCTCCGACCTGTTATTATCTTACGGATGGGTTGTTTATGAGGAGGCATAGACCCACCGATATCCCTGGGAATGCCGAATGGGGGATATATTGTCAGACATTAATTCCAGCACCGTTGAGAAGACAGGTGATCACCATAGCGCACGAGACGGAAAATATGGGGATAAGGAAGACTATAAAGTAGATTATGAAAAACTTTTTTTGGCCTGGCATGCATAAGGACGTGAGCCAATTTTGCCGTGCATGTCACGTTTGTCAGATGGCTGGAAAGCAGAACGAGTACATTAAGGAAACTCCCTTACAGCTGGTGGAAGTACGAGGACAGCCCTTCAGCAAAGGACCGAAGAAAATGTTGGCAGAAAAAGGGAAAGATCAAGAGGAAACGGAAGGCGAAGATGTTAAGGATTTGAGGAAAATGATCGACGAGTTAAGGAAATGTTCCCTAGAAGGCGTGAAAACGAGTCAAGGACGGACGAAGAAAAGGTTTGGCATGAAAAGTACGAATAAACAGGTTGCGGTAGGGCATGTGTTGGTCTATTCATCAAAAAAGAGATTCTCTCTCGCCAATGAGTTCCAAGAACCATTCCGGATTTTGGAGAAGTTCAGTGGCCGGACCTATGTTATCGAGATACAAGGAAAAAGGAAAAATCTAAGGAAGACCATATTAACTTCGAAACTGATACTTCAAGCATCGGATTTCAACAAGAAATTCCTTATCAAAGTGGATGCGTCGGATAACAGGATTGGAGCTGTCTTATTGCAAGAAGACAAGGAAGGAATTCTTCACCCCGTTTCGTTTTATGTTGTTGAAGCTGAAGCAGCAGTAACGAGCCTACTTGACAGTTGAAAAGTAACTGCTAGCGTTAGTCACATACATAAGGAAGGTTGGAATTTATGTAAATAGACCACAGAATGAGATCACAGTGTATTCGGATCATAATCCTTTAACTTTTGTTAATAAGATGAAAAATAATAATCATAGGTTAACTAGGTGGTCATTATGTTTGCATGCGTATTGTATTAATGTAAAGCATATATCAGGTAAAGATAACATGGTTGCAGATTATTTATCTTGGGGTGAATCGATGGATTCAGGCCCGGAATGAATAATTTTTGGGGGGAGGAGCTATCTTACGAAGTTGGTCTGGTGTAGAGTAAATAAGTTAATCAGGTATTTTATCTATGTGTTCAAATGTGCATTGAAGAGGTGAATAGCCCTCTCTTAAGATGAGTTCCTCTCATGTACATATAAGTTTGTTATATAAACTATTTAAGACTTTCGTCGTCAATTTCATTGTATTCTTCATTCAAGTCAGTATATGTAAATTTACATTATTTTTAAGAATTAACTTTTTATTTCACATATTTTGTTACGAAGTCTTACTTAACCTGTTTAAGAGCGTTATATGATCCATACGAAATATGAACAACGGCTTATGTAAATCTTTATATTTTGATGAAGTATTGCGTCATGTTTGTGAGAAAATACGTGATTCTTATATGTGCCAAGTGTTTTGGAAGTTTCTAGAAAACCCTATTGTTAGATTTTGTCTTTTTTTCATTTCTGAGGACGAAGATGGGCGGCACTAGCTGAGAGAGAGTCGTCTTATTGTGCATTGGTACGCGTCCAAGAAAGCAATCCTTAGGCCAACACCCAAGCTTCCAGATCTTGGTCCTAGAATCTTCTGGAAGTAGCTAATTCTTATATAAGCGCCGCACCCCCAGAGATGCGTGCAGTTTTTTGCAAGGACGTACCGGTACGTCCATGGGGGTAAAGGGATGAGTTTTGTGAAACGTACCAGTACGTCCTTTGGGGGTAAAAGGGTTAAGTATTAATTACAACATATATCGTGTGTAATGTGGTGAAACGTTACGAAAAGAGTTAAAGGTGATTTAAAATTTAGTGCGTTGTGGTGAGTGTTGGCATTGTGTAAATTTTTGTAACTGGCCCTGAGCAAGTAAAATATGTGAAGTTATTAAGTTTATCAGCTACTTTATATAAGTTCTTTAAGAGTTTAAGCATTTGAGTATAATTATTTCTTTTGTCTTAGTCTAAGGTTTTATTCAGATTTAATAGTTCAAGTCAAGTGATTATATATTTTTCTAAGTGTAATTATTTCTTACGTTTTAGTCTAAGGTTTTATGCAGATTTAATATTTCAAGTCAAGTGATTATATAATTTTCAGAGCATAAAATTTTTTTGTCTTAATCTAAGTTTTGTTCAGACATAATATTTCGTGTGATTTATTCTTTATGTGAATTCTTTTCAAAGTGTTGTAATTTATATAGAATATATCTATCTTTGTGACGAGTGTATTATTTCAATCACAAGTGTTTATTTCATACTCGCTCGTAACCTGTTAATGAATAAAGTAAGAAGTTGTTTGAATAGAACGTAACAATTACCTAGTTTTGTTTTGAGTGTACATAAGAGACTTTTGGATATTTAGTGTTTTGTATATTGCTGTCTGGGAGTTACATAATTGTTTCAAGTGTTTGGGTATTAATATTTTCAAGTGTAATAGATTTAATGTAAAAAACAGGTGAGTTTGGAACTCAAGAGGGTTGTGTAGCTAACCAGCCGTAATATATATAATATTATATATATATATATATATATTTATATATATATATATATATATATATATATATATATATATATATATATATATATATATTTATATATATATATATATATATATATATATATATATATATATATTTGGGGTCAAGCCATGTTGTCCTGAAGGAAGTTCCTCATTGGCAGCCTCTACTTGGGATATTTCTGTGAGTGATATACCAGAGAAATTTACCTTAGAGATTTCACAGAGTTCTTTACCAGCGGAGCGAATATCCCAAGAGATATCGTGTATAAATCAGGGATGTGTTAACAACAAGCCATGGTTATCCTTCCCCGAATAGAGTTAATCTTACCTCAAAGGATAAGGGGTAGGGCAGGATACGTGGGCGAGAGAGCCGTTCCAACTCCCAATCTCATCGATGTGCTACTACTATCACGCTTCCTGTTGAACCATTCTCCTTCGCAGCGCCATCTTTGCTGTTCACTTGGAGAGTTTCTGCTTATTTTCTTAGCTTACTGAGTATTTTTAATTATGGATGTTTCAACTTCTTTCTCATCGACTGAATTGGGTATCCACCCTTTCGTGTGTTGGAGAATTTTGCGTCTCCACCCAGTTTCCTTTATTATGTTGCATGCTTTTTTGTTCCAAAGCCGGCAAGATTTCGCTGCCATTTATCATGTCGTCAAACTCTCAGAAATTATCATTAGTTATTTAGTCATTTACTTTATGAACATGTTATTTTATTATTCTAAAGTGTGGTTTGTATATGGTATCCACCCATCCTTCCTTGGAGTTTCTTTTGTGTCTTTTATCAGCATTAGCTTTGGCTAGCCTACCTATCCGGCAGCCATACCTGATAAATGTTCACTAGTGCACTACTCCCTTCTTTCACCAAACCTTACGGGTTGGGTGAGGCCGTCTATCCTCCCATGCTGTCGATTCATCACGGCGGGGAGCTGCGACCTTGAAGGTCCTTTTGGGAGTTGGATACTGTTCTCAGTTACCCTAGAGTGACTGCTTTTCACTTTCCACTTAGCCTATATGTTTGGTGAGGCAGCACAGGTCTTGGGATCCTTTTTCCTATGTTTACTTATGTTTACCCATTAGAGCACCTTACCACAGTTCTGATACTGACTAGTAGACTTTCTTGTGTCGCCTTAACCATCATTAGGCTTCTCTCTTAGTCTTTGGTAGGCTATGCCTGGTTGTGAGGATTTATCCTCCCGTGCCCTATCACGGCAACCTCTCTGGGACACTATTGTTGTACCATGTTGCTGTTGGGCCTTCCTGACATGCTGCCTCACCATTTTCTTATGCCTGTTAGTGAGCCTACTTGTAGGCTATCTTTCCTGGCCTAGGTAGATGAGATTTTCTCCTCCCCTGGTTGAAATCTCTCTGCCGTCTTAGAGTCCAACCTTGGGTGTTTTTCTGCCCCTTCCCCTTCCTAGTTAGGCCATAACCTGACTGTACCAGAACTATGTTCCTCTTATCTAGTCATCTCACCCTAGCTTTTGAGCTTTCCCTCACCTGCTAGGAGGCTAGACTTGCCTATATTTCCCTCATGGCCTAACCCTACCTAGGCCAGAACTATGTTCCTCTTGTCCAGTCATCTCACCCTAGCTTTTGAGCTTTCCCTCATCCGCTAGGAGGCTAGGCTTGCCTACTGTAATATTCCTGCTTAATCTATATTGTAGTCATTCTCTGTAAAGATGCATGCAGAAAAAGGAAATGAAAAGACGAGTTCTTGAAAAGAGATGTATTCTCTAGTACACGGAGGCAGACACTGACTCTATTTCAAATTCAACTGCCCAACGGCTGGAGTCATGACGTAATGATAACGTCACTACAATAACAGAAAATGGAATTGATCATAAGTTAAGATAAGCTAAAGTAATATATAACAATTTGCTCCTCTCTAAATGAAAACAAAATAAGAAGATATAATAGAAAAATAACCTTGGCAATCATTTACAATAACACACCATAACATCTCTAGTATTCATCATAACCATAACGTATCACAGGTTTTCTATTTCTAGTTGAGCGCCTGATAGGAATAACATCTGTTACAGGAATATCACCAGAAACCCCAAAAGCTGGTACACTTATGTTATTGTTAGGCGAAACATTGAAAGGGGACTCAACAGAAACATAAGGTTGTACTACTTGTTGCTGAGAAGGTAATTCATTATAGGATGATACATAACTGGACTCATTACTGATACTGTTCTTTGGTTCTGAACCTATAATTGACAATAGTTGATTACAGTGTCGTTTCCATATAACATCTAATTCCTGAACATGAACATTATACACATTTGCACCTAATTTCTGAACAAATTCACCTTGAAACCATTTTAGACCATCTCTCAAGTTAAGTGCCAGAACTTTATCACCTACCTCAAATTTAGCAATTTGTTTGAATTCAGAAGATGGTTTATTTGCAGTATATTTAGGGTTTATTCTATCTTTGACCGATACAAACTTTCTATTATTCAGGGACACTGATGGGGGAATGTTAGTAACAGAATGTGGAACAGTACGATAATGGAATAAAACTTGAGCCAAGCGTGTTTTGAATGATTCACCACTTTGGTATTTCTTAAGTAATTCTTTTACAACCCTTACCCCCCTCTCTGCTTGACCATTACTTGATGGTGAATAAGGAGGAGGAGTTATATGAATAATGCCATTGTTCTCCAAAAACTGTTTAAATTTACTGTTGGTGAAACATGAAGCATTATCTGATACGAGTGTGTCACACAACCCATTACGTGAAAACACCAAACGCAAAGCATCAATTGTTTCATTGGCATTAGTACTATGCACTATTTCCACTTCTATATACTTACTAAGCGCATCTACAACAATAAGACATGTATGAGATTCATAGAAAAAATGGTCTATATGAACACGAGACCAAGGCCTTGGTGGAGTAGGCCATATTACATGTTGATTTTTACTTGGTCTTGCTTGAGAAGACTGACACAACTCACAATTTTTAACCAGCCTTTCAACATCATGATCAATGTTAGGGTACCAGATAAGAGAGCGCACTAAAGCCTTCATACTACATATTCCTGGATGGCCTACATGAAATTTCTCTAATACCATTTGCCGTACAGAATGAGGAATTAAAACACGATTCTGATACAAAATGCAGCCTTTCATAATAGACATATTCTTTCAGAACGTTCTTATATGGCAACAAGTTAGACTTAGCATTGATAGGAACTCCGTATTTTATACAATGTTTCAATTCAGATAAATTTTCATCCTTATCTGTCTTCTTTTGAATTTCAACACAGATTATATTCATATCTGTCAGGGAATTCACAGTAAAGATTAGTTCATATGGCTCACAATCATGACCATATTCAGGTAGAGGCAGTCTACTTAAACAATCACTGTTAGCATTATCTGTGCCTTTTGAATATTCAAAACAATAATTAAACTGAGATAGTCTTAAATACCAACGCTGTAACCTAGCAGAACATGTGAAAGGTACGCCTGCTGTATGAGAGAACAATTTACGCAAAGGTTGTTGATCATTCCTAATGATGAATTTTGAACCAAGAAGAAATTCTCTGAATTTTTCACACCCAAACACCACAGACAATGCCTCTCTTTCAAGATTTGAGTAATTACGTTCCGCATTGCTCAGAGTACGTGATGCAAATATTACAGGCAGCCACTGAGAGTACATATCTTTACGTTGCATCAGTACAGCAGCAATTCCATATCCTGAACTGTCTGTTTCCAACAAGGTTTCATAACCTGGATTAAACAATTGCAGAGCCCTACGAGATGTGAACAATAACTTAACAGTATCAAAGCACTTCTGTTGTTCTTGATTCCATACAAATCTTGCATTTTTATGCAATAATCTATACAATGGAGCAAACTCGTCAGTGAATTTAGGAATAAACCGTTTATAATAGTTACACAGTCCCAAGAATGCTTGCAATTGCTTTAAATCTTTGGGTGCAGGGGCATCAACAATGGAGCGAACTTTTCCAGGATCAGTATGCACCCCCTTATTATTGAATATATGCCCTAAATAATGCACCTCTTCGGTAAAAAAGGAACATTTATTGTTATTAACTTTGATACCAGCATCCTGAAGAGTATTTAATACTTTCCCTCAAGGTAACAATATGCTCATCAACATTAGGAGACAAAATAAGTAGATCATCCTGGTAAATAATCACATTATTAATGTCATTCAGTAACTGCAACATAAATGACTGGAATATACCGGGACTAGCCCGTAAGCCAAATGGGAGGTAATTGTATCGATACAACCCTTCACAAGTGTTAATTGTTGTATATTTCTTAGATTCTTCATCTAACGGCAACTGTAAAAATGCATGTGCTAAATCAATTCTAGAGAAAACTGTTCCATAGCCAACTTGTGCAATGACCTCGTCAATAGAGGGTAATGGAGTCTGCACTGGATTGAGGAATTTATTGACTGTAACTGAAAATTCCCCACATATTCAAATGTGATTCTTATCCTTCATGACATTAACTGTGGGTGAAGCCCAATCACTGGAATATACCTTAGATATCTTACCACTAGCAATTAACCTGTCAAGTTCTTCTTTTACCTTACTTCGTAAATGCAATGGAACAGTTCGAGCTCTTGCAAAAATTGGCTTTGCATCAGACATGACATTTAAGGAGACAGTATGTTTGACGTCAGACTGAAATTCATCACGTAAATATGTTTTGAATTCAGACAAAATTCTATTCCTGATGTCATCATATTTACTCACAATTACATTATTTACCTTATCAGAATGTAGCATAACATCGGGTAACAAGTTTAATATCCATCTTTTGATATAAATCCCTACCCAACAAATTAACATTACTGGAATTTACAATTAAGAATTTGTGTTTCAACATTTTATGACCATAAGTCACATTTACATAAGCTTCTCCACTTAAATTTATAGCACGAACACGGTGTTTTGTTGGAGAAATAACAACACGGCCTCTGGCTGCATCACTTTGACATATTGTAGAAACATGACTTCCACTATCAATTTCAAAATCGACTTTCTGATTGTTAATAAAACAGCTCAACATATATGGTGAATCAGACATAGGCACAGTGGAGTTTATTCTAAAAAAGAATTTACCCATCGCTGAGAACATTCACAGCTGTCTTCTACGACACTAACATCATCATCCGTCTGTTCACAGCGTACCATCCCCTTATGCTGCGTTCCCACATCTCCCTGGGTCGTTGCTGCATCCCTCGGAGTTGCTTCAGAGACCGCATGCAATGACTTTGCAGTGGATTTGCAACACCTAGCAAGGTGACCAGTTTTCTGGCATTTCATGCATTTCAGTTTCATGGCAAAACAATCATTAGCAAAATGATTTGCTTGCTGACCACACCTTATGCAAATGTATGAAGTAGGAACCTTTTTAATACCTTTAGCCCTATGTTCAGTAACTTTATAGCTTGTGTGATGATTGCATTCTGGCTTTATATCCTGAGCATCAGCGGAAAATGTTGCCAGTAGTTTCGCCTTCTCAACACACTCGTTAAATGACTTGTTTTCACAGTCTTGTAACAAACCACTCAGAATGCTGGCAGACCTTAAGCCACTGACAAATGCATCTCGCAGAGACCTGTCCCTACAACAATCTTTATAATTGCAATTTGAACACAAGTCATTTAATGCACGTGCATAGTTTTCAATAGATTCATCCCGAAGTTGTTTCCTATTCAGGAATTGTACCGTTGCTCCTATCACCCTCTTTTTAACCTCATACTGAGCAATTAACTTTTCTTTAATATTTTCGTATGTGGCGTCTGACAGTTTCACTGGTTTAAGTCTCCGTTGCACATCAGTAACGACATTTACAGGAAGAGATTTGACCAAAATACTGACCTTCTTAGTACTGTCGTCTCCAGCTTGCTGCAGTAAATCAGCAGATTGAACTGTGAATCTTTCAAGAAACTCAACTACAGTTTCTAAGCTAGGATTGAATGCTGGACACTGTGTAGCCATGGTTAATCAATTTATTTTCCGTTGTATTTCTCGTCGCCACTTGTAATATTCCTGCTTAATCTATATTGTAGTCATTCTCTGTAAAGATGCATGCAGAAAAAGGAAATGAAAAGACGAGTTCTTGAAAAGAGATGTATTCTCTAGTACACGGAGGCAGACACTGACTCTATTTCAAATTCAACTGCCCAACGGCTGGAATCATGACGTAATGATAACGTCACTACAATAACAGAAAATGGAATTGATCATAAGTTAAGATAAACTAAAGTAATATATAACACCTACATAGTTCTGCCATAGCCTAACTCTATCTAGGCACAAGGTTGGAACCCCCTTGGGTCACTCCTCTGCCACCTTGACAGTGCTTGTCCTATGTCTGCAGCCTCTCTTTCTGTGCTATATCCCTCTGACTCCCTTGCCTAGTTAGCCTATCTAGACATAGGTGCCACCTTCTGTCTCTGCTTCCTGTCTTGTCAGCTTAAGATATCCCTCTAGCTATGGAGTCTTGACTCCATTGCCGGGTTAGCCTATCTAGACAGAGGTGCCGCTTCTGTCTCTACTTCCAGTCTTGTCAGCTTGAGTTCTTCTAGCACTGGCTGTGTGTTGGCTACAGGTCACAACCTCTGCCGCCTCAGCTGCAGTCTTAGACTAGTCCTCTGCTCTTTCCTATCCCTCATCTGAGGAACATTGTCCTCAGGAGTTGGTCGATTGGATCCTGCCTAGTTGTCAGGACACTCTTTGAATTTTTAATTTTTAGCGTCCTGGCCGTCTTGTATGGCTCACATTATCTTATGGGACACACCTCCACTTTGTGTAAGTTAATGATAATGATAACATTCTGGCTAGTACTCTTATTACTTACCCTGAGTGTGGGCTCTTCCCTTGGGATTGTCCACTCTCCCCCTGTTGACTTTACAATGCGTCTGCCGCCTTGTGAGACGACATGCCTGCGGTATTGACAGGTCATTCTTTTCTGGGTAGTAGAAATAGTTGCTACCTCCCAGCCGCTGTCCCTCGGGGGCAGCTGTTTCTGGTCTAGGCAGTACAATGAGTGAACTTGCCTTCTTAAGCTGTTCTGATAGACCTACTCTGGAGGTTCTGGTGTTCCTTTGATGTGATCTTTTCCTCCATATTCCTACCACACCATCATTATGTTTTGCTTCATAAATTATTCCAGATTTCTGAGCTGTTAGGCATGTATTCCATTGTATTTTAGATTTAGCCATTCTTTAGGTGTAGGCTTATATAGGATAGGATATACAAAAAAAAAAAAATTTTCCTAATTTTAAGAAGATATATTTTAATGATGCGGTACTCATTTAGGTTTCTTATCTTTACAGGTCGCTGATGACATGGAGTGTTCTACGGTCACCTGTACCAGGTGGGTCAAGTTACCCTGTGGCCACAAGACCTGCCGGAAACATGGAAGTTGCCACGTTTCCAAGGGATCCACTACAATCTGGGACCCTACTGACTGCAAGATTTGCATGGATCTCATTCAAACCGGCTTCTAGGCCACTTGGATGTCCGAGATCAAAGTCGGAAGACTGGGTAAGAGGCTTCCAGAAGAGCTCTCAACAAGGTGCCCCTTATCTTCCTTCTCTGGAACTGAAGAACCTCCTCTTTTCCAAGGCTGAGATGTCCTCCGTTTTTGGTCACCAGTTACCAATAGTCCCACTCCCGGCAATACCAGCAGATGATGAACTCGGAGATGCTCTGCAATTCATGCAAGTAGATCTATCAGCAACAATAGAAGCTATACAACAGGCACCTGCCTCTACGGCTCCCCATTAGGGATGGTTTGGGTTCCAAACCAGTTTTGGGCTTGGAATTCTTTTCATCAATCGATAGCTATCCTTACTGTTACGTAAGGCTTAACTCGGAAGTGTCCATTAGGGATGATACAATTCCTAAGGAAACGATCATTCTGGATCATAGCAAGGCTCAATACCTCTTGGTTAGGGAGTTGAAGACAGCTGAATTAGCTAATACCCAACTTTCTGCCTTTGGTAGGAAATAGGCCACTTTTGTGGCCCCCAAAGATACTGTCTTCCCCTTTGCCTCTAAAAGCTTAGAGGCCGTATTGAAAGCAGTAAGGGAGAATAGACCTTTCAGTGCTAGAGGAATGTAAACCTGTCTCTAGCCCTTCCTTACGATTCAAACAATTGGGAGGATGTCCAATATACATTCACTGTTGGAAAACTAGATAAAGATGTCAGAGGCAAACAGTTTAATGAGAAATTGCCTAAGATTCCCGAATCCCTATTGAAGGGAGAACTGGAAGCTAAAGAGAGACTTTATGCCTCTTTATCCTTTAAATCGTATCTAGAGATGCTTATTGGAAACTATTCCAAATCTGATCTCTTCCCTGTCTTGGCTAAAACTCACCTAATCATGTTTCATAGGGATCTCCATGCACTCGTCCTAGCCAGAAGAGCATATAGAGAACACGTCCTAGCCACTGCTATGATCAGACATGAACCAAGAAAACTGATTGACTCCACAATCTGGAAGAAGGATCTCTTCCCTGAGAAGCTGGTTGGAGAAGTCATGGACAAAGCGGCCCAGGAGAATAAGAGCCTTATTGACAAGTGGGGTATTTCCTCTAAACGAAAATTTACCCCTAATGAAGGACCTCATCCCAAGGGCAAGAAGCCCAGAAGTCACTTCAAAGGAAGGAAACCCTTTCCTGTCGCGACAGCCTCAGTTGCTGCCATTCCTTAGACTGTGTACACGGTCCCCCAGCAGTACATTTTACAGTCTCCAGCCTTCAACCCGGTGCACGAGAGAGCTACCACCATGTTTCACCCTGACAAATCTTATAGGAAGGGCTTCGGTAACAGGGGAAGGTCTGGAGGAGGCGGTCGAACTAGAGGCCGAGGAAGTAGAAACAAGACATCCAAAGTTGCAGGTACTTCGCAACAACAGTGAGGAGCTTCCAATAGGGGGATGACTCCACCTGTTCAGGGATCAATGGGAGTTCGATTCCTGGGTTCACAGCATAGTCTCAAAAGGGCTACTCTGGAAATGGAGGCAGACACTATCCCAGTCCAAGAGGTTCTTTCAACCCACAACCCCCATTTAGGAGGATTATGTTCAGGACTTTCTCCGGAAGGGAGTCACCCGTTGCAGAAAATCCATGAACTTTCAAGGGCGGCTATTCTGCATGCCCAAGAAAGATTTGAACACTCTTTGAACTATTCTGGACTTATCCCTACTAAACAAATTCATTTTGAACGACAAGTTCCAGATGCTGACCATCTCGCAAATACAGACCCTACTACTCCAGGGGCCTACTCCGGTTCCATAGATCTTACAGATATCTATTAGCATCTTCCGATAGGTTTGTGCTTCTCCCCCTACCTTAGTTTCAGACTGGCAAGAAAGGCCTACATATTCAAAGCTTTGCCCTTCGGGCTCAGTATAGGTCCGAGGATTTTCTCGAAACTAGTCGAGGCCATTGTCCAACAACTTTGGAACAGAAGCCTTCAGGTGATGGTGTACCTGGATGGCTGGTTAGTCTGGGCTGCAATGAAGTCGGAATGTCTTCAAACAGCCCAAGAGGTCATGAACTTCCTACAATCTCTTGGCTTCCAAATCAATCTCCAGAAGTCCAGGCTATCTCCAGCTTGGAAATTCCAGTGACTAGGACTTCACTGGAACCTACAGGGGTAGTTACAGTTTGCTGCCGTGATGGACCCAATCCTGAAAGCAAGGCTCAAAGATGCCAACAGAGTCTGGAGAATAAAGGCATCCAATGCTTGGAGAGATCTTCGCCCCAAAACCCCGGCGTTACTTCGGAAGCAGCTCAAACCGTGGTCCACTGTCAAGAGTCTATCGAACGACGTCCCTCTTCAGTACCCTCCTCCTTCTGTGACTATTTACACGGACGCCTCGGAACAAGGTTGGGGAGGACACTCCTCTTCCAAGAAAGTGCAGGGTTAGTGGTTGATCGCATTTCATAAGTTTCACATCAATGTTCTGGGAGCTATGGCCAAAGACGAAATCACACGTCAAATTGGTCATCGACAACAACACAATAGTGCACTCTGTCAACAGACAGGGCTCCAGATCTCCTCAGATCAACCATTTAGCCCTAGCTATTCCCTCTTTATTAAAAAGGAGGAAACGGCATCTTTAAGCAGTTCACCTTGAAGGGGTTCGCAATGTGACGGCAGATGCCCTGTCAAGATCCAAGCCTCAGGAGACAGAATGGTCCCTGGACATAAAATCATTCTGTTTCATTCTGGAGCAAGTCCCAAAAGTGCAAATCGATCTCTTTGCGACGAGCTTCAACAAAAAACTTCCCCGATATGTGGCACCAAACTTGGACCCGGAAGCGACAGGAATGGATGCGATGTCTCTGGATTAGAACCAGTGGTGTCACATCTACCAATTTCCTCCATTCAACCTCCTACTGAAAGTACTGAACAAACTGCGAACTTTCAAGGGAACAGCAGCTCTGGTGGCTCCCAAGTGGCCCAATAGCAATTGGTACCCTCTTGTTCTGGGACGCAAACCCCTCCAGATCCCTCTATCATCCCCAGTGCTGTCCCAGGTTGTTCAGCATACAACTGTATTCGTTTCCTCCTGGATAACGAAAACTCTTCAGCTAATGATTTTCTTGTCCTCACGGCTCAAAGAAAATTTGGAGATACGAGGGAAAGAATTGACTTCATAGAAGAGTACAAGTCCAACACCACAAAGCGACAATATTTGTCTTCCTGAAAAAAATGGGTTGTGTTCGTGAAAAGTCATCATCCCTCTTCTATTTCTATGGACTTGTGTATTTCTTTCTTTATTTCACCACACGATCAAGGTCTAGCCTCAATAAATATTGCCTCATGTAAATCGGCACTAACTAGACTGATTGCATATGCTTTTGATATCCAACTCAATAATGAGCTATTCAATAAGATCCTGAAGGCTTGTGCTAAACTGAAACCTAATGCTCCTCCAAGGCTACTTCATGGTCGTTGGATAAAGTCTTGCACTTTGCCTCTTTGATATATAACGCCTCTGCCTCTCTGAGGGATCTTACTCAAAAGTCTATCTTTTTGCTTGGTATGGCTTCTAGTGAGATTGTGGCCCTTTCAAGGGATGATGGCCACATTGAATTCTCGGATTCGGGAGAGGTAAAACTTTATCCCGATACTGCATTCTTGATGAAAATTGAACTTCTCACCAAACGCTGGGGTCCCTGGAAAATTGTTCCACTACAGGAGGAC